>NW_028261382.1:112458660-112743660 GCF_051295495.1 Thamnophis sirtalis | reverse complement strand
TAGGCCTTTCAGGCCTCTCTAAGCGGTTTACAGAGAGTCAGCATATTGCCCCCAACAATCTGGGTCCTCATTTTACCCACCTCGGAAGGATGGAAGGCTGAGTCAACCCTGAGCCGGTGAGATTTGAACCGCTGACCTGCTGATCTAGCAGTAGCCTGCAGTGCTGCATTTAACCACTGCGCCACCTTGGATGCTACAAAGGTTGTAAGTGTGAAAAATGGTCATCAATCACGTTTTGTCAAGGCTGTTGTAACTTTGAACGGTCACTAAATGAACTGTTGTAAGTCGAGGACTCATCTGTACTTTTAACAAAGCATTTTCTAAAGCTGGGCCCAGGGACAAAATCTGCAATCTGTTGGAAAAAATGTCCTTCTGGGTTCAGTTCCAAGTGGGGAAAAAGACACTGGAAACATGGAGGCTGCTTGGAAAGATGGTTTAATGGTGGACAGGATCACATGGCTTGAGTTCCTGAGCAGAAAAGGGAAGAGATGCTGAGAGTCCCTGGGTTTTATGCCCTCTCCTGGGCTTTGAACTTCCTAGGGCACAGGAAGAGCATCCGGATTGGTTGCTGCAGAGTTCACAGCTAGCTTTGTAGGTTGTTTGCTAAGTTTGGTTGAAACTTGGTGGGTGGTGCAATGAAGAGTAATGAGATGGGGTAGATCTTTGTTATGTAGAATATGCTGGCTCAGGCCTTAATGGCCCATTGACAAAGGTGGGGGGGCAATTTCTGCCTCTCTAAGTTTCTACTTTTCTTTTTAGGGGAAATATTCTGCCCTTTTAATATTTCCTAAAATATTTCATTTTCTAGCAGAGGGGTGGGTTTTAGCTTCCTACATGGGAACAAAGGAACCTGTAAAAAGGAAATCAATCTAGAAAATCCATGAAGAAATGGCTGCGTAATTATGCTAATTCTTGATGGCTCCCTGCTTCTCCATGATCCCATATCGTTTCTGACTCAAAATGAGGAAAGCACAACCGACAGTGTCATTTCCTGCTGTATCACTGGCTTTCCTGGAATGTGCTCAGTCAGCATAAGAAATCACACAAGATCAGAAGTAGATTGGAAAGAGCCCAGGTGTGCCGTTATAAGGCTTAAGCGGATGATCTGACGCAGGCAAAGAAAAAAGGGGGGGAAAGTGAATGGATGCTCAACTACAGGAAATACCAGAGAAAGGTTTGCCAGAATGAGGAGAAAAGCTGCAACGGCTGATCAAACGTAATTGGTTTGGTTTTTTTTTTTAAAAAAAGATTCTCTGAGTAAGCTGGGATCAAAGCCAATGAACCCTAAGCCTGGCCCAGAGATTTATTTGGCACTCAGTCCAAAGATTATTTCCAATTTAAGCCTTCCACTGTCAAGGCAGAGCACAGAACCTGCCAGGAATTGAAAGATAAAATGGAAAATTGGCACAGGAGGATGTCGAAATCTAGTATTCATCCCTCACCTTTTCCATATTAGCAATAGCGCTTAGGCTTATACGCCACTTGTTCTGACCGAGGCTTCCCGAGAGACACTCCTTGTCTCGACAAAAAATGCTTTTATTAATTTACAGTGAATTCTGCTCATTCATATCCAGGGAGGCTTTCCAGTCACAGACCTTATCAGGCTTGGAGACCCGCCAAGCTGATATCTGCAAAACTTGGCAAGCAGCCTCGGAGAGTCAAGAAACAATTAAGCAAACTAATTGTCTCCTGCAAACTCCACTCTCCTTTCGCTCCTCTTTATTCCCTATGGGAGGGGCCATTCACCGTCCACCTGTGGCCTTACTCCCAAGTTGATCCTTGTTCCTTAGCTGTTCCCTTCATCTGGCAACTCTGTGCATTCACACACTGGGAACAGGCTCCACCTGTTTGCCTGCCTCACTGATGTCTGACTCTGAAGACAACTGATAACTGGCATTTGGCCCTGGCCCCCTCTCTGCCTCCGACACAGAGCCCTCATCAGAGCCTTCCACAGACTCCAGGACTGGCCCATGTTCCTCCCCAACCTCCTCACTATCCGAATCTGCTGCCAGCTCCCCTGGCTGCTGTCGGGCCACAACACCGCTTTACAGTGTTTTATAGCCCTCCTCAGGGAAGCCTCCGGAGGGCAAAAAATGGCTGAAAATAAAGGCCGAAATCAGCTGGACAGCACGTGCATGCGCACTGGAGCTGACAGGGCAACGCCTTGTGTGCCCTAAGAAATGACTACGTGCCACCTGTGGCATGCTGCATAGGTTGGCCATCACAGCTTTAGACGATGGTTGTCCGGCCTGCTGCTCTTCCTTTTGTCTCCCAAGGTTATTCCCACATGCAATTACCCTATCAGGTGTCTACAAGGAGTATCAAAATATGCAAAACCATCAATCAAATCTCCAGATGTTTTATACGTACTGATGATCTCATGGTCCGATCCCTTCAGAACTCTTCTTATATTCTTAAATCTGTTGGCTATATCATATGTATTCTGCCAAATTGTTCCTTTCATAGTTGCGAATCAGAGAGGGATCACCTGGTGTCCTACTTTCCATCTCTGTTCTGCTGCCATAATGCACATGAAGGAATTAAATCAGCAAATAATAAGCAAAAGAACCATCTTTGCTATTTTACCCCTAATACTGTTTCTAATGGCCCAAGAAAGCCCCATGCTTTTAGTTATAGAGATATCTCGGTATATATAAATCAGTGGTTCCCAAACTTGGCAACTTTAAGACTTGTGGACTTCAACTCCCAGAATTCTCCAGCCAGCAGAGCTGGCTGGAGAATTCTGGGAGTTGAAGTCCACAAGTCTTAAAGTTGCCAAGTTTGGGAACCACTGATATAAATAATCAATAATCTGCCTTTTTACCCATTGTCTACTATTCATGATTCTTTTCTTCTCTGCCTGCTTTTAATCCCATTTTTTTGCCAGTTAACTGTTTTTGAAGTTTGCCTTTTGTTTAATATCTAAACATTGAGCTATAATTTTTTTGCTGGCTGGACTGAGCAATGCGTGTAGCAATTCTTCCAGCACAGTCTTTTACTTGGCCTTAATTGTGGTGTTCCAGCAAGGTCAGACATGATATGTCTGGATAATGTTTTATCAGCTGAGAAACCTTCAGTTTTTGGCTCCGTAACTGTTGTCTGTCAGCCAGCGAGCATAATTCTTCTCCTCCTTCACTCATGTCTTTCACATGCTTGAATCTCCACCGCAGAAGACTCTCTCACATGTGTGTCTGCACAAAGTTGCAGTTGAGTCTGGGATTTGCAAAGGTGTGCTTACATTCCCTTGTTCGCTCTTCCTTTTCCCATGTTCTGAAGCAATTATGCAATTCTGTCCATGCAGTGCATCATTTTGGAAATACTAGAGAATGTTAGTCGGAACAGATAAGAGGAAATGTTTGACAGAGAATATCAAAGCCATATTTTTGCTGCCTCACATCTTGTAGGATAATTTTTGTTTATGTGACACCGAACGTCACATGCCCTTATTATGATATTTTCAGGCACAAATGATGCCTGAGGACATGAAGGAATCCACATAACCAGCTTAACAAACAACTGTGCTTTTAATTGATTTTTTTTTTAAACAAGGAAAATGTAGGTGTCTTTCTGTTTTCTGAACTGTATTGACAGGATACTAATTTACCCAAATTGTTCATCCCACAACTGTCACATGAACCTGGGACTTTGTTGTCATTTTATGTAAAAAAAAAATTTGTGTGTGTGAGGTACCATATTTTTCAGTGTATAAGATGCACCAGAGTATAAGACGCACCAAGATTTTAAAGAGGTAATTTAAAAAAAAAAAAAGTTTTTGCACTCTGCAGGCCTCCCAAATCCTCTGCATTCCTCATTTTTTGTGAAAAATGGGGCATGCAGAGAGTTTGACCCTAACCCTAACAATCATCTTGCTTTGTAATGGAAGCTCCAGTCCCAAATATGGTCATGACTCAAGGACTACCTGTACAATAATTAATTCTGGAGACCCTGGATACAGCTCTCTCTCTTTTTTTAACTGTACAGTATTTTATGAGTTCTGGTGGCACAGTGGTTAGAATGCAGTATTGCAGACTGACTGCCTGCTGCCAGGAGTTCGACCCTGACCAGCTCAAGGTTGACTCAGCCCTCCATCCTTCCGAGGTCGTTAAAACGAGGCCTCAGATTGTTGGGGATACAATATGCTGACTCTGTAAACTGCTGAGAGAGGCTATAAATAGGAGTGGTATTCAGCCGGTTCGCTCCGGTTTGGGCGTACCCGATGTTAATTTTACATCTGGTCCACCAAATCAGTTGTTGCAAGGACTGACTAGCCCCACCCTCCTCTCCCTTCCCAGGAGTCTCCACGCAGCCCGTTCATCAAGCTACATAAGTGTGGGGCCTACACGGACGGTCTGGGATGGCAAAAAATGGGCCTCCTGGAAGTCCGGAAATGGATGGGCCCATTTCTGGCCTCTGGAGCCCTGGGGAGACCATTTTTGTCTTCCCGGAGGCTCAAGAAGGGCAAAAACCAGGCAGAGAAACAGTTACTAACATTTTTCAATCCCACTTCTGGCTATAAAGCACTAAGAAGTGGTATACAAGTCTAAGAGCTATTGCTATTGTTGTTGTTGTTGTTTTTGAAAGGCCCAGACTGTAAGGGTTTAGCATCTGAGTTCATATGGTACTGCATCCATACAACAAAGCATATAGATGGAGCACCAAACAATGTCTTGTGGAAATTGGGAGTTATTAGGTGCTTCTCCGCTGATTTAAATGCTGCTAGTCAGTGGTGGGATTCAGCCAGTTCGCACCTATTCAGGAGAACCGGTTGCTAACTTTCTAAGCAGTTCGGAGAACCGGTTGTTGGAAGAAATTTTATTTTGTTGTTTTCCACTTCACAAGGCTAATCATGTAAGGAAGGCAGGAAGGAAACATTCTGGTGTTGTTTCTAGACTAATTTTTATTGCCTTGCTTACAGAAACTGCCTCTCCAGTTAACCCTTATTCCATTGTAACAGCTAAAGCGAAGCGCCCATTGACGTGAGTGACGTTGAGTTGGCCACGCCCACCCAGTCACATGACCACTGAGCCCCGCCTACCCGGCTGGTCATTAGGGCAGAGAACTGGTTGTTAAATTATTTGAATCCCACCACTGTTGCTGGTTCATACGAAAGTACTTTGGAGCAGGAGTGTCCACCCATATAATAAACACAGTCAGAACAATAGCTGTGATGATGCAATCAACGCTCCACTTGTCTTTTAACGTGACTCAAAACAGACATAAGATTTGTCAGACCTTTGATGGCACCATCTCCGCTAGCTTGACTTTTCTTTACTGTACCTCTTAGACTCTCCGCTTTGAAGGCTGCAAAGAGGCAGAAGAGAATTCTGCAAGAAACCTAGGCTGTCTTTATCAAACTGAAACTTAGTTTGGTCACAGATGGCCTCTCTCACATTATAGGCTTGTGCCACAGATGCTCTTTTAAAATGGCTACGCCGGGGAGAAGTCCATCCAAAGGGAGGCAACTGTTTAATCAGACAGTATTGCAATAATCTGGGTCTACATAAAGAGCATTTGCCTATGAAGAACAATACATGGGCTTCATTAGTACTTTGGTGGTTTGGACGGTCGTTGTACATTTTATGAGATTTTTTTTTTGAGTCTTCAAAACACTGGAATACAAAACAACCAGTACAACGAAAATATTAATAATAAAACTGGAGAAGATAAAAAAAACACCATGTAAAGACTTGCAAATAGAAATAGTACGACTTCGGCAAAAAACCACCAATGGTGGCAATAAGGATCTCGGGGCCAATCAATGGAAGACCATAGGCATTGACAAATTCACCCTTAGTCAATTGCAAAAGGCAGCTTTACTCAGAATAGCTTACATAAGATAAGATAACCTTGATTGCCATTTTTTATTGTGAGCATGCTGGTCTACATTAAAAAAAGAAATTCTGTTGCCTGCTCTCAAAAGAAAGTATATATATATATCTACCCATACCAGGGGTGGGTTCCTGCCAGTTCTAACCTCTTCTATAGAAGAGGTTCCACAAACCTACAGTGCCGTTTAGAATCGTTTCCAGCTCCCTCCCCCATCTGCATATCATCAAGATGAAGAGTGAGAGGAGGAATTCTGGGAGTTGAAGTCCACAAGTCTTAAAGCTGTCAAGTTTGAACACCCCTGGGGTTTTTTTTCTAAAGGGTTAGGGGTGCAAGGGTCTTGTAACTTAACAGCTTTAAGACTTGCGTGCTTCAAATGCCAGAGTTTCTGAGCCAACATTTTGGTTGCTAAGCAAGAGCATTGTTAAGTGAGTTTCACCACATTTTACAAGTCACATGGCCAGCAAGCCACTCCCACCAGGTCACATGGCCAGCAAGCCACTCCCACAAAGCAGGCCACACCTACAGAAGAGGTTCTAAAAAAAATTGAAACCCACCACTGACCCATACACATATATAAAACACATATACACATATTACACGCACACAAACACACACGTTAATCACTGTCCATTTTGAATACATAGCGGAAAGAAGAAACTTGAGAGTTCACAAGGTTGATGCTAGATGGAACAAAACTGTGAGTGAATCTGCATGTTCTGCTTCGGATACCACGAAGCCTCCTCCCAGAAGGTAACAAGGAAAACAGGTCATGAAGAGAATGTGTAGCGTCCCAGATAATCCTGCGGAAAGAAGGAAGTGAACTACCAATAATCTTTTTTGCCCTCCTCACCACTTTCTGCACCACCTTCCTGTCCAGGCAATAATGCAATATGACAGGATGCTCTTGATCGTCCCTCTATAGAAAGTGGTAAGGACAGAGGAAGTAAGAGGCATTCCTGCAAAGATATCTATAACACCATCAAACATCAACTTTTATCTATCCCAGGTTCCTAGAAAGGACTTGATAGGTGGATAAAAATGCCAAATCCAGTGTAAACATCTGGCTGACTGTGTGACAAACAGCCATAATAATAATAATAATAGGCAGAGCATCCTGTTCTCCCCCAGAAAGATTTCTGTAGGCACCTGGAATATCAGTTTATTAATCACAGGCTTCCACCCACATATAGGACAGAATTGCCAGTTGCAAAGTTTCAAAATTACCCTATTACTTTCCTGATGTGACAAAAAAGCAGTTAGTCATTTAGTTTAAGATGATTGTTTAAAAAAAATAAAATTATAGAAAAGTTTATGTAAATTTTTCCCAAACTGAAGTCAGTTGTCCCTTCAGATGCTAACCTAAGCTGTTTTATTTTTCTGGCTATTTTATTTCATAAAATAATACAGGTAGTCCTTGTTTACTAACAGTAATGGTCTGGGAAGTCTGTCACTAAGCAACATGTCTGCGTCAATTTACAATGGTAGCCATGACAGTCCCAGTTGCTGTAGTTAAGCAAATCTTGCAAGGGGTGCACTGCAGTGGCTCAATGACGCTGGAGATCCAGCAGTTCGAGTCCTAGCTTTGTGTGGTGGGATGAGCTCCCATCACTTGCCTCAGCTTCTGCCCACCTAGCAGTTCAAAAGCATACTTCATGTGAGTAGATAAACAGGTACCACTTCAGTAGGACAGCGAGATGGCACTTTGTGTGGACAGTCAGAATCCTGCCGGACCTTCCCAGTTGTGATGCCCGTTTGTTTGATGGAGAGGGAAAAGATCCTGGATGATACTGCAGGATGCCATTCATCTTTCTTTCTGGTATGGAGTTAGTCTGCCTCCTGTGGCACACCTTGGAAAGCGTGAGAGCTTGAACCAAACAGGGTAGCCAAAGTACTAATCTGAATTAGCACAGTAGTCTCCTGGTTAATGTAACATCGCCATGTGCCAAATAAATAAATAATTGCAGCATTGTGTATTCACCTGATCACCATTTGCGACCTCATGCTAGCTTCCCCATTGATTTTGCTTATTGGAAGCTGACACGAGTAATCATGTGATAGGGGACACTGCAACATTGCAATTGCACACCAGATGCCAAGTATTGTATTGTATTGTATTTGGTATATTTGTATGCTGCCCTTCTCCAGGAGGGACTCAGGGCGGTGAACAACTCAGGGGGAAAGGGAACATAAACAACACTACACATAATTAAAATACATGAAAATCACACAGCCATACCAGTCGAGAGGGGAGGGGAACTCATCAACCCCAGGCCTGCCGGCACAGCCAGGTTTTGACGGCTTTCCGGAAGGCCTGGAGAGAGGTGAGGGTCCGGATCTCCGCGGGGAGTTCATTCCAAAGGGCCGGAGCTGCTACAGAGAAGGCCCTCCCCCGGGTAGTAGCCAGATGGCATTGGCTGGTGGACGGAACCCGGAGGAGGCCGACCCTGTGAGATCTGACGGGTCTTTGGGAGGTAATTGGCAGCAGGCGGTCTCTCAAGTACCCAGGTCCAATACCATGAAGGGCTTTATAAGTAGCCCACATTACAATCGTCTGACCATGGGGATGCTGCGATAACTCCAACCACGATAACCCATGGTAAGTGCCCCTTGTTCGACACCATGATAACTTCAAACATTTACTGAACGAGTGGACGTTAAGCGAGGACTACCTGTATTATTTTATTTATCGTGTTTTCCCACTGTTGCTCATTTTTGTAGAGCAACTTGGAAGCTCTGCTGAAGAATGATAAATAAACCTTTTGATGCAATGATCACATGTTCAGAGGCAAATACATACAAATAAATGCATTTGATTGACTAATTAGGTCCATCAATTGATTGTTGATGCCTATTGACCACACTGATAGAATTCTCTCCATGGTCATCTGTCTCCATCGTGGTCCTTCAGGACTTTCAATGGTGGATCCATTGCCCCATGACTGACTCCATCCATGCTGGTTGTCCTCGTCTTCTCTTTCCTGCCATCTTATCAAAAGGATAATTTCAGGTTGGTGATATGAGCCTTGAGTGAGAACTCTGGGTTGATTTATAGAATAGAATAGAATAGAATAGAATAGAATAGAGCAGAACAGAACAGAACAGAACAGAACAGAACAGAACATAATTCTTTATTGGCCAAGTGTGATTGGACACACAAGGAATTTGTCTTTGATGCATATTTCTCAGTGTACATAAAAGGAAAGATACATTAGTCAAGAATCATAAGGAACAACACTTAATGATAGTCATAGGGTACAAATATAAATCGTAAGGATACAAGCAACAAAGTTATAGCCATACAGCCATAAGTGGGAGGAGATGGGTGATAGGAACGATAAGAAGATTAATTGTAGTACAGACTTAATAAATTATTGACAGTGTTGTGGGAATTAGTTGTTAAGTAGAGTGATGGCATTTGGGGGGAAACTCTCTTTGTGTCTAGTTGTTCTTGTGTGCAGTGCCCTATAGCATCGTTTTGAGAGTAGGAGTTGAAACAATTTCTATGTCCAGGATGTGAGGGGTCTGTAGATATTTTCACAGCCCTCTTTTTGACTCGTGCAGTATCAAGTCCACAGTGGAAGACAGGTTGGTAGTAATTGGTTTTTTTTCTGCAGTTCTAATTATCCTCTGAAGTCTGTGTCTGTCTTGTTGGGTTGCAGAACCAAACCAGGCAGTTACAGAGGTGCAGATGACAGACTCAATAATTCCTCTGTAGAATGATCCATTAATTTGTTTTCTTGCCTGTCCATGGTATTCTCAAAGATCACATTCAGTTTTTTTCTCAACTAGTCTATGCTGTTTTGTGTTGGACTACAGTTCCCTTTGTTTCAATACAGCTGGGTTTTAGAATGATAGGAAATATAGGCTAATGCATCTGGAGGGCGTTAATTTGGAACAGGATGTTTGTCTTTTTAATCAACTTACTGTTGACCTTTAATCACTGAGTAGTCCTTAACTACACATTAGAACAGTAAACCTACTCCTAATCCGTCTAGTTTTAACATGCATATACGGAGAATGAGTAATAAAGCTGAACTAGCAATGTCTTGATCCGGAACTCTTCAGAAAGTTTTGTTCTTTACCCAAAGAGCAGATAAACAGAGCGGATGAGTAATAAAAAAGAAAAATAGGACACACGAAATCTCTTTGTTTCACAAAGGTGTTCCCTCAGGTACAGTTCTCATAATAGACAATAGTTTAGCTCTAGCCCAACTCTAACTGGCAGACAGAAAGTCTGCTAAAAAACAAAAACAGAAAACACCTATCTCAAAAGCAAACAGCCAGTTTGTCAATTTGGGGGGGGGGGGGCTGGAAGTAAAAAGCAGTGGAGAAAACGCTTAGGAAATTATTTATTTATTACATTTGTATCTTGCCTTTGTGCTTATACACCGTTTATTGTAGTTTCCAAATTTTCACCTGGCCTTTGACACGTGGATGAAGTGTTTCTGATATTATTTATGGATGCGTTTTCTTTTATCGCTTTCACGGTTTTTGTTTTTAAAGAAATTGTGAAATTTTCCCAGAGAGTTTTGGGTTATTGGGTGGATTAGAAATCATGATGATGAAGATAATGGTAATGATGTGTAGAAAAGTAGCACTCACCCCTCTCCTAGAAGAATGAAATATTTTGAGAAATATTAAAAAGGCAGGATAAAATATTTTCCCTTGAAGAGAAATAAAAATCCTAAAGGAAACAGAAAGAGATATTTGATGCCCATTAAGAAAGACTGGGCCAGCCCCTATACAAGACAAAAGACTCCAGGGTGATGGATGACCTTCCAGGACGTAATAGGATTAACCCATTTAGCAGCAGAGCTCACCACATGGCACAATCTCCTAAGGACATTACATCAGAGTCCAAACTTCAACCAAACCTGGGAGCTCAGACAACCTCGGCTATGACCCCTGTATAGCCCCATGGGAGTCTAACAGCAGCCAATAGAACATATGTTCTTGCACAGGAACAGGAAGCTCAAGTTCCAACCCCAAGAGAAGGTATAAAAAATCCCCACTCTCAACTCCATGTGGTCAGCTGCCAAGAACCATCCATGTGGTTCTGCTTCATCATTAAACCATCTTTCCAATCAGCCTCCTTGTTTCCAGTGTCTTCCTCCTGGCTTGGAACTGAACCAGATGGATATTTATCCCAACAGATGATAACAGCAGTTTCGATTCCATAAACACTGTTTTGGGGGAGGTTGACCTTCTGTTACCCTTTGCTGATTGTCCCATGATCATTGTTCCTGTAATCGATGTAATCAAAGAGGTAAAAAGAGAGAACTCGTGCTATTTATTAACTTATCTTGGTTGTAAGAAGTCACATGGACACAGTTATTGCCTCTTAATCTACACTGTCTTTACCTAGATTTTAGTTTTACAATCTGAGATTCCAGAGAAAGAAAATTAGCAGGTGTTGCAACAAAACAAGAAGGGAGGGTCTCGTACAATGCTATCTTTCTCTTTTATTGCCCATCTCATTATTTCTCTGGCTGCACACTCTGGAGCAGGGGTCACCAACCTTTCAGACCTCAGGGACAACTAAATTCATAATTTTAAATCCTGTGGACCACTAATATGAATTAGTGACGGGATGGGGTCCTTCAGGCACTTAGCTTGGCTGCCTGTTAGCGGATAGAAGCACCCAGGGTCATCCCTAGGTTTGCTGTCCATTGCAGCTAGGAATCTCTAATACAGCAAAAAATGAACTTTTATTTTGTAGCCAGCCCAGACGCTAGATTCCACCACCCCTCTTGCAAACTCTGTATTTCAAGGAGCTCGGTTGACATTTCGTGCGTCGTTCACTAAAGCGCCTTGACTCCCAAGCAGGGAGGGAGGGAATGGCTGGAGCTACTAAACAAATCGCCAAACTAAGTGCCTGAAGGACCCCATCCCATCAGCGAACGGGAGTAATTGCTTCAGTAGGCTGTATCCGGCCCAGGGGCTGTCAATCCTTGATTTAGTGCAATATAAAAATGCAAAGATGTGATGAAAGAAATGTCCTTCTGGGTTCAGCTCCAAGTGGGGAAAAAGACACTGGAGACATGGAGCCTGCTTGGAAAGATGGTTTATTGTTGGACAGGGCCACATGGCTTGAGTCCTGAACAGAAAAGGTGATCACATGCTTCAATGTTGGTGGAGAAGAAGAGAAGGGCTGAAGGAGAGGCTTGCTAGGCTTTTTATAACCTTAGTCTCACCTCTCTATTTCCTGTTCCTGTCTAAGAAATGTATTCTGATAGGTTGTCAGACTCCCATGGGGCCATGCAGGAGCTACTCTCTAGGCTGTGTTTTGAATCCAGGTATGGACGAGTTCTCAGATGCCATGTGGTCAGTTGAGTAAAGGGCCAATATTATCATGCCTTTACTCCCATCCCCTCTGGGGCTGCAGTGGAGAAGTCTTTATTATGTAAAAGTGGACTAGCTTGGCCTTAATGGCCCATTAACAGTGGGGATGGGCAGGAAGCTACAGGCAACTATTCTGTTCTTTTAAAACATGTTTCTTTCTTTTCATATCCAGAGAAATATTCTGCCTTTTCAATATTTCCTAGGATATTTCATTTTTCAGGGAGAGGGCTGGCGATAACTTCCCACAGATGCAAAGATTTTTCTGTGGACCACCAAAATTTTCTGCGGACCACCAGTTGGTGACTGCTGCTCTGGACACACAGACACAAGCAAAAAAAAACAAAGAACATCTCCTCAAAATCTTGATTTTTCCTTGAGTAAAAAAACTCTGGAAGTAAAACAAGACCATTGCAAGGTAGAAACTGCACCATAAGAGCCATAGAGGAACATCCGATTGAAGAAATGGCAAAAATCTCCATGCAATAGAACTCTCTTTTGCTACGTTTTCGCCCCCTCCAGTTTTGGCCTTCTGGTATTCTCAGCAAAACAAACAAACAAACAAACAAACAAACAAACAAACAAAGGGTCAGCTCAGTGCTTTGTTTACCCACCTGCTGTCTGGGGAATTCTGGGATTTGAAGTTCCACACAATGATCATAAAGTTGCTGACGTTAAAAAAAACGGAGATGCTTCTTTTCTTCAGCCTCTCCTGAATAAATCCTTCTCTGCTAGGGGAAGCAAAAATAAGTAAATAATATTAGCATTTAAAAAAAAAAATCCTTAAGACGCATTCTCTCAACGGCCTTGCACACTCTGTACTTGTTCTTCTTACAGCATTCCAAACATTTCAGAGTTTAGCTGGAAACCTTGCCCTCTTGCGAAATTTGTTTTCAATTACTTTTGAGTGTCTTCAACTCCAAAGTCATCCCTTTACTGCCTGTGTCCCTGTTCAGAACAGAAGAGAATAGCAGAGTTGGAAAGGACCTTGGTCCTTGGGGGTCTTCTAATCCAACCCACTGCTCAAGCAGGAGAGAGACCCTATACTGTTGGAAGAAATGTCCATCTGGGTTCAGTTCCAAGTGCGGAGAAAGATACTGGAAACAATGGTGGCTTTTTGGAAAGATGGTTTTTAATGGTGGACAGGATCACATGCCTTGAAGATGTTGGGTGAAGAAAAAAAAGGGTTTCCTGCCATTTCTCATCCGGGGAAATACAATATAATATTCTGCCTTTTTAATATTTCCTGGAATATTTCATTTTTCTAAGAGAGGGGTGGGTGCAGTGGTGGGTTTCAAATTTTTTTAGAACCTCTTCTGTAGGTGTGGCCTGCTTTGTGGCAGTGGCTTGGTGGCCATGTGACTGGATGGGAGTGGCTTGGCAGCCATGTGGCTGAGTGGGAGTGGCTTGGCAGTCATGTGACTGGGTGGGCGTAGCCAACTTGTAAAATGTGGTGAAAATCACTTAACAATGCTCTTGCTTAGCAACCAAAATGTTGGCTCAGAAACTCTGGCATTTGAAGCACGCAAGTCTTAAAGCTGTCAAGTTACAAGACCCTTGCACCCCTAACCCTTTAGAAAAAAACCCCAGGGGTGTTCAAACTTGACAGCTTTAAGAGTTGTGGACTTCAACTCCCAGAATTCCTCCTCTCGCTCTTCATCTTGATGATGTGCGGACGGGTGGGGGGAGGGAGCTGGAACCGGTTCTAAACGGCACTGTAGATTTGTGGAACCTCTTCTATAGAAGAGGTTAGAACTGGCAGGAACCCACCCCTGGGTGGGTGCTAACTTCCTACAATGCCATTCCAGACAAGTGGCTGTCCAGTCTCTTCTTAAAAGTCTCCAGTGATGGAGCACCCACAATTTCTGACAGCAAGCCATTCCACCGGTTGATTGTTGTCAATGTTAGGAAATTTCTCCTTAGTTTTAGAGTTGCTTCTCTCCTTCATTAGTTTCCACCTTTGAAAAATAAGTTGGGCCCCTTTTCTTTGTGGCAGCCACCCATCAAATATTGGAACTCTGCTATCATGTCATCCCTAGTCCATCTTTTCACTGGACTAGACAGAAATATAATTTAATCCCTAGACATTACAGAAAGATGTTCATGTGTTACACAAAGGACAGCTAAGGGGTGTGCGAAGGTCCCTATATGCACTGGCAATGGAAGCACCACAAGAGTAGGATAAATCAACTTTTCCCCCTATCCTTAATATGTTAAAACCTTTTGCAATTTATATATATATATATAAAACTGCGCTTTTCTAATCCTTTTTGCACGTGTCTTCTTTAAACCCCGGGATAAAAAGCAAATTAAATGTAATTCACGCTTAATTTGTGGGCTTTAAAGGAGTATTTGCACACTTCATCACAAATATAGGTCTGAAGCTGTGATGCGGTTGAAAAATGTGGTTTGTTTCTGCACCAGTTATCTTCAGCTATGAAAGGAAAACAAATCAAATATCAACTATGAGCCGGTGCCTTCCATGTAAGTAGGGCATCAGCTCCAGTAATCCCCAGATATTAGGCTTGGTTGAGAGTTGGTCTAAGCTTCTGAAAGACACTGGACAAGAGACAGCTGAAAAGGGAGATTTTATAGCGATTTCTTTTTCCTCCCCATGGCCAAGAGTAACGGCATTACATTAGATGATTAACTTGGTTTCTGAATTCCTGCAATGCATCGAACCATTAAGGAACCAAATGGACTCCGTTTGCT
This sequence comes from Thamnophis sirtalis, assembly GCF_051295495.1. NCBI lineage: Eukaryota > Metazoa > Chordata > Lepidosauria > Squamata > Natricidae > Thamnophis > Thamnophis sirtalis. The sequence goes on along the minus strand of NW_028261382.1, from coordinate 112,728,780 downwards.
TATGACACTGCAGGCAAAACGAAGGGAGGAAATTTTTTTAGCCTTAGGTTGTGTGAACGCAGTTACTGGGACTTTTAACTGCTTCTGGTCTATGGGTTAGACAAACCCAGCAGCCGCAGAGTTTGCATACGTGTGAGTTGAATTAAGGGAATGTGTGGCATTAACAAAAACCTTCCCTAGATTCCATCTCCAGATGTGATTTTTAGATGAAGAACAATGGTAGAAGGAATCGAATCTGGGAATTCATAAGATCTTTATGTTTTTCAGAATATTGTAAGAAAAGCCAATTGTCACAAGGTGCATTATACGTCTTGTACCTCTTTGGGGTGTGAATGCAACATCACCATGCACATCGAAAAAAGAAGTGCTCAGCCTGTTCCCCACTGCTCCCACAACACTGGACAATAAGAATTATAATGTCAGCCATTATAATTATATTCAATTCTCATTAAATCAGCATATCCTGACATCTCCAGGCTGCTGGGCAGGCAAAGGAAATAGCAAGGAGAATAAGAAGACCATTAGCTCTTCACATTCACATGAGTTGGAGACCAATTGTGCCAAAAGAATGTATCTAACATAAAAAAAAATCATCAAAAAAGAACAACAGAGAATAATCTTTCCGCGCCAACTCAGAAACTCAGATCTTTCTGCGCCCGCTCAAACTGCCTAAAGAGCTCCTGATTCAGTTCTACAGAGGAATTATTGAGTCTGTCATCTGTACCTCCATAACTGTCTGGTTTGGCTCTGCAACCAAACAAGACAGATACAGACTTCAGCGGATAATTAGAACTGCAGAAAAAAACAATTGCTACCAACCTGCCTTCCATTGAGGACCTGTATACTGCAGGAGTCAAAAAGAGGGCTGTGAAAATATCTACAGATCCCTCACATCCTGGACATAAATTGTTTCAACTCCTACTCTCAAAACGAGGCTATAGGGCACTGCACATCAGAACAACTAGACACAAGGACAGTTTTTCCCCCAAATGCCATCACTCTGCTTAACAACTAATTCCCACAACACTGTCAATAATTTACCAAGAATGTATTACTATTATTCTTCTCTTCCTTCCTAGTATCTATCTCTTCTCACTTACACCTATAACCAGGTTGCTTGTATCTTTCAATTTATATTGTTTTTATTGTTCTAGTATGATTGGATTGCTTATTAGTAACCTTGACTATCATTAAGTGTTGTATCTTATGATTCTTGATGAATGCATTCTATTTTATTTTTCTTTATGTACACTGAGAGCATGTGCACCAAAGACAAATTCCTTGCGTGTCCTATCACACTTGGCCAATAAAGAATTCTATTCTATTCTAAATTTACCCTGCTGGGTAGAACGGTGATTTTTCCAGAGTTTAAAATCAAACTAGAAGCATGTTTCAGATTCCCACCTTTGAAATTTATCCTGCAATGGGCTGCTCTAAGATTAGAATGCTCAACTTTGTCCTATGCAGCATAAACTGATTTGATTCAGAAGATTGAGCATCCAAATAGGAGTTTCATTTGGCTCTGATTAGGTTGTTTTAAAGTTTATTTGCAAAACAGTGGAGGGGGTCATCATAACACTGCTCACTAACCTCAAACTATTTAGACTCCCTCCCTCCCTCCCTCTCTCTGTGTTAGGGGAGGAAGAGAGGGGCTGGGAAGGGTGAATCATGGAATTAAATTGTAAAAGCTGCCAGGTTTTCATTTCTCTGGAAGGAAAAGAAGAAAAGGTGTATTTGTCATGCTAATCAAATACTTAAAAGAAAAGAGGGGATGGGCCAACCATTAGAAAGACAATGCACAGTGTCATTCCATATTATTTGTAGCAAATCTCCAGAAAGACAATGCACAGTGTCATTCCATATTATTTGTAGCAAATCTCCAGAAAGATCTGCAGTGGCCATTGTTAGGTGTTTGTGAACGCACAAGAGCCCTAAATAACTGAGAGAGGAATAAGGAAGTGTCAATCACAACTTTTTCCAACACCATCATCTAGAACAGATTATGCAACCAGATTGTGCGGTCTGCCAGACTAGTCATTTATCAACTGACCATTTCCTTGGTGATTAATCCTCAATGCGGGCAGGCCTTATATCATTACAGACAAGCTGGCTGACATTATAAATCTCTAGTCAAAAAAACAACTTCCTACTTCTGTGGATGTATCAGGGTGACTGCATTTAAAGGGCCGTATGTATGGTAGTAGTTTTTATTTAGTCGAGGCTTTAAACCAGGGGTCACCAACCTGTCGGACCTCAAGGACCATTAAATTCATAATTTTAAAATCCCATGGACCACTAATACGATCTGCCTAATGACCGACTGTGTGGGCGTGGCTAGGTGGTTATGTGACTGGGTGGGTGTGGTGAACTCAATGTCACTCATGGCGAGGGGCGCCTTGCCAGCCTCTACTCACCAGCCCTCACCTGCCCACCCAGACTCCTTAGGGCCCCAACAGGAAGCAGTTGCTGGAGCTCAGCAGCCACCACGAGAAAGAGTTGGCCAAACAGCTCAGTTCAAGTTGGATCTGACCGAGAAGGAGGCTCAGCAGAAGCACCTCACTGAGGACTACGAGCGTAGGTTTTCCAAGCAGAGGGAAGACCTGCGGGAGTGCAAGGCCAGGTGCTGGCATCTGGAGGCTCAGCGGCCTGAGATGGTCAGCCACTTCCAGGCCATGATGCAGTCACACTGGAACGAGGCTCTCTGGCTGTCAGCCTCTGCTTTGCTGCTGCTTCGGCTGCCATGAAACGGGGAGGGAGGGCATGGTATTTGAGAGGGGTTTACTAATTGTGCTGGAGGAAGATTCTGGAGCTCTGCTGCCTGTCGGACTACGCATGCGGAGGAGGTTCCCATCAAGACTAACGGCACCGACATTCCATCTTAGTGATGCCTTTTGAAGTTATCTCACACCTGACACTTAGGAGAATTATGATTGGACTGTAACTGTGATGCCAAGGGGTGGGGAATGGGTTATTCTATATATCAATCGCTTTCGCGCCTAAATAATCAGTCTTCGCTTCGCTATGCCTTTAATCATTTATAATGAGTAAAAGTACACTTGATTTCTACCTCTGGAGTCTCGTGGTCTTCTTTCCTAATTACCCAATGAAGAGGTGCTGACACTGGCTCTTTGCCACCAGTGGCACTTCCCTCCAGGCTTCACCCAAAGCCCCACACCAGGAGGTTGAAGCAGACCCCAAGTCAAAATTTCTTCCCCCCCTATGACCTGCACAAAAAGACCCAGAAGGGGGAGACTCTCTGCAGCAACACAAACGTTCATTGCACGTATCCATCCCAGGGGCCATAACTTGAGGGCCCCTGATTTAGTGCAATATAAAAAATGCAAATAATTTTTCTGCGGACCACCAATTTTTTTTGGGGGGGGACCATCAATTGGTGACTGCTGCTCTAAACCAGAGTTTGTCAACTGTGGTAACCAAAGTTGAGAAGATGTTCTCAAGATGAGTGGACTTCAATTCCAAAAATTGCCCAACCACCAGGCTGGCTGGAGAAGTTTGAGAGTCGAAGTCCACACATCTTAAAGTTGCCAAGTTTGAGGGTGGGGAGAACACCACCAAGTTAATTCCCAACAAGAATGACAGCTGGTAATTATTAAAGGCCCCTTTATATAACATTCAGTACTTCAAAAATGTTTCTTCATCCCAGAGAAACAGTTGCACTGAACATTTTTACATAAGCCAAATTTTTGCTTTCCTTATTCTGCAGGCACAGGAGGTTGCGAATTCCTTAAAAGCTACTATACTTTCCTTCTGAGAAAATAACAACAAGAAGGGGAACTGTGGTCCTTGCTGGCTCAGGAATTCTGGGGATTGAAGTCCTCAAGTCATAAAGGGGACATATTTCCCCACCTCTGGTCTAGACCAGTGTTTTTCAACCTTTTTGTGCAAAGGCACACTTTTTTCATGAAAAAAATCACGAGGCACACCATTAGAAAATGTTAAAAAAATTTAACTCTGTGCCTATATTGACTATATATAAAGTAATTTTCCCACGGCACACCTTACACTATGTCACGGCACACTAGTGTGCCGCGGCACAGTGGTTGAAAAACACTGGCCTAGACAATGCTAATAATCCTTGATTAGAAGCCATTGTCTCAAAACTAAACCCACATATTCGTATTCTTCCAAGCTGGCATTCAATACCTGTGTAACCATGCAGATTAAACATTTCCATATGGAACTTATTACAGGTAAGTAAAGGTAAAGGTTTCCCTCACACATATGTGCTAGTCCCGTGATGGCGAACCTATGGCACGCAGGTGGCATGCAGAGCCATTTGTTAGGGCACGCAAGGTGTTGACCTGTTAGCTCTAGGGTGAATGCGCGTGCTGGCCAGCTGACTTCGGGTTTCATTTTCAGCCATTTTTCGACCTCTAGCCACCTGAAGCCTCCGGAGGGCATCCGGGGGGAGGGGGAGGCTGGTTTCGCCCTCCCCAGGTTCCTAGAAAGCCTGTGGAGCGGGCGAAAAATGGGTCCCCTGAACGCCAAAAGCGCAGGGGGGGGGAGAGCACGGGAATCACGCACATAGAATTATGGGTGTGGGCATGCTCGTGGGTGACCCTCCCTGCGCTCCCCCACTTGGCATGCATTGGGGAAAAGGTTGCTGTGCTAGTCGTTCCCAACTCTAGGAGGCAGTGCTCATCTCCATTTCAAAGCTGAAGAGCCAGCGCTGTCCAAAGACGTCTCCATGGTCATGTGGCTAGCATGACTAAATGCCGAAGGCGCACGGAACGCTGTTACCTTCCCAGCACCAGGAGGCCCTGTCGGAATTTCTGCCCCCCTCTGCCCCTCACAAAAAGACCCCGAAGGGCGAGACTCTCTACAGCAACTCAAACGTTCATTGTATGTATCCAGCCCAGGGCCCGTAGTTTGAGGGCCCATGATTTAGTGCAATATAAAAAAGGCAAATAATTTTTCTGCGGAACACCAAAATTTTCTCGCTGACCACCAGTGGTCTATGGAGCACCAGTTGGTGATCGCTGATTTAGAGGACTGTCTCATTTTTGGAAGTTCAGACATTCTGCAGTTATAGATGCCATTGCTAACTGTCGGGATGGCTTCTTTTAAGGTAGCCCAGTTCCCGGGCTAAGAGATTATTATTTATCTGAAGGCTTCTGGGAATGTATACAAGATAAGGATTTGATTTTAGAGGATGTTTTACATCAAAGCGGCTTTTTCAACCGGGAAGGCAAATGGGGCAGAGAGGAAGTATACTACAGCAAAGAAAACATATATTCAGGCCAAGGTTCACCTTGTGTCAGACCTCATCAAAGGATTGGGTGATTTCAGAGGAAAAGACCTGGGGAGACCTTTTCAATCCCAGAAAACTATCCTGGGTATTACTTGATTTAAGCATTTTTACGGCCAGATGATTTTCAGAATGGCATGTAGGATGAGGGATGGTGAAAGTCCTTGCAAAGAAGTGGAGCATGAAGGAAGCTATCTAGTGGACAACCATTTAAATATGAGCCAGCAGTGTACAGCAGCTGCCAAAAAAGCCAACCCAGTTCTAGGCTGCATAAACAGAGGGATAGAATCAAGATCACGTGAACTGTTAATACCACTTTATAATGCCTTGGTAAGGCCACACTTGGAATACTGCATTCAGTTTTGGTCACCACGATATAGAAAAGATGTGGAGACTCTAGAAAGAGTGCAGAGAAGAGCAACCAAGATGATTAGGGGACTGGAGACTAAAACATAGGAAGAATGGTTGCAGGAACTGGATATGTCTAGTTTAATGAAAAGAAGGACTAGGGGAGACATGATAGCAGTGTTCCAATTTCTCAGGGAGTCAAACTATTCTCCAAGGGTAGAACAAGAAGCAATGGGTGGAAACTAATCAAGGAGAGAAGCAACTTAGAACTGAGAAATTTCCTGACAGTGAGAACAATTAATCAGTGGGACAGAAGTTGCCTCCAGAAGTTGTGAATGCCCCAATACTGGAAGTCTTTAAGAAGATGTTGCATAGCCATTTGTCTGAAACGGTATAGGGTTTCCTGCCTAGGCAGGGAGTTGGACTAGAAGACCTCCAAGGTCCCTTCCAACTCTGCTATTGTATTGTATTATTGTATTGTATTGAGGAAGTAAGATGCATTCCTGCAAAGCTACCTATAACTCCATCAAACATCAACTTCTACCTATCCCAGGTTCCTGGAAAGGACTCGATAGGTGGTTAAAAATGCCATCCAGTGTAAACATCTGGCTGATTGTGTGACAAACAGCCATAATAATAATAGGCACAGCATCCTGTTCTCCCCCAGGAAGATTTCTGTAGGCAGGCGGTTGGACTAGAAGACCTCCAAGGTCCCTTCCAACTCTGCTATTGTACTGTATTATCTCTTGTCAAATCATGAAAGGGTTGCATTTTTTCCCTCCAGGGATTAAAGCAAAAGGTATGGCTGTGAGTTTATCTGCACGTAGACCTAGTCCAGAGTAGCTTCCAAAGCTGGAGAGGGATCCTGTATTGGTACTTGCATGTGCCAGGAAGGAGTTGCACAGCCATAACACCACGGCCGGAAACAGTGTATAATAAAGGGACTTTAAACTCAGATGAGATCCAAGCCAAAAGACAATTACTTTCTTTTCCCCTCCTTGTTTTTAAGGCAAACGCAGATGAACTAAGCAGGCTGACAAAGCCAGCAGATAGCTATTGATGAAATGGCTGGAAGGTCTATCCATATTATCAGATTTGATTTGATTTGATTTGATAGTATTTCATTTTATATGGCTGCCTACCTCAAAGACATGACTCTGCGTAGATCACAACCGTTACAAATTTTACAAAAGAGAAAAGAGCACATTAAAAAACACATTAAAAGGTAAATGTAAAGTTCCCCTCGAACATATGTGCTAGTCGTTCCCGACTCTAGGAGGCAGTGCTCATCTCCATTTTAAAGCCGAAGTGCCAGCGCTGCCTGAGCTGTAAAAGCACTATGAAGTCTAAGTGCTATTGCTATATCTGGTGGGTCTCTCAGGAGGCAGGCCTTCTCTGCCGTGGCGACCACCTTGTGGAATCTTCACCCCCAGGAAGTGAGGTCATCGACACCCCTTTTAACATTTTGCAAGTCTGTGTTATCAGACCTGTTGTCCCAGGGAGGAGATGCTTGCTTTGCCTACCTTACTACAGCTAATATCCTCCTCTCTGCCTCATGTGCTCTTTCATAGTTTTTTTAAAAATAGGTTTTAATAATGTTTTTATACACTTCTTGGTTTTCTTTCTTATTAATTGTTGCCCGCTGCCCGGAGTCACATTCTTGTGAGATGGGTGGCCTTGCAAATATGATAGATAGATGGATAGATGGATGGATGGATGGATGGATGGATGGATGGATGGATGGATGGATGGATGGATAGATAGATAGATAGATAGATAGATAGATAGATAGATAGATAGATAGATAGATAGATAGATAGATAGATAGATAGATAGATAGATGATAGATAAAATAAGTAAATAAGTAAATAAGTAAATAAGTAAATAAGTAAATAAGTAAATAAGTAAATAAGTAAATAAGTAAATAAGTAAATAAGTAAATAAGTAAATAAGTAAATAAGTAAATAAGTAAATAAGTAAATAAGTAAATAAGTAAATAAGTAAATAAGTAAATAAGTAAATAAGTAAATAAGTAAATAAGTAAATAAGTAAAAATAGGTATGCTGCCACTTTGCAAACAAGGAACAGTCTCCAGGCATAGTCAGTGAGCAGTAAAGAAGTCTTCTTGGTGGTCTAGAAAAAAACAGAGACATCCTGTTCTTTTTCCAGGAACAGAAGTTGCTTAAGCGAAACAAGAGTGATTAACGTCTCCAGATAACAGTGTGTGATCTCACCCGCTTTCAGGTCTCCCACCTCATATCTCCCACAGAGGATCGAGATACAGCTCTGGTACCCCAGGCCTAGTTCTTTCCCCTGTAGATACAATGATGCTGTGGTCTGTGCTTCCTTCCTTGTTGCTCCACTTTGTTTTGCCTCATCCCTTGAGACAAAAATTGTTGTCCCTGGTTGCAACATGAAAACAAGCGTTTCCATCAACTGAAGCCCATTCTAGCAGACCTCCACAATCTGAATGATATAATTTCAACTCTACACAGAGCAGGAAAAGCGTCTGTGTATAATCCCTGAAATGTCTTCGTTGTCTTCGTGAAAAAGGCAAAATGATAGCCTTAATGATGCAATTAAATCCCCATTCATTTTGATGAGATGTTACCTTCCCACCAATGGTAGTTCCTATTTTTTCTACTTGCATTTTTACATGCTTTCGAAACTGCTAGGTTGGCAGAAGCTGGAACAAGTAACAGGAGCTCACTCTGTTCACAGCGCTCGGGATTCGAACCACCGAACTGCCGACCTTTCAGATCTTAGCCACTGAGCCACCGTGCCTTCCAGTGGTGGGATTCAGCCAGTTCGCACCTATTCGGGAGAACCGGTTGTTAGCTTTCTAAGCAGTTCGGAGAATCGGTTGTTGGAAGAAATCTCCTTTTGATTTTTTCCACTTTTATAGGGCTAATCCTGTAAAGAAGGCAAGAAGGAAACATTCTAGTGTTGTTTCTAGCCTAACTTTTATTGACCGACTTACAGAAACTGCCTCTCAGGTTAACCCTTATTACATTGTAACAGCTAAGGCGAAGCGTCCATCAACCTGAGTGATCTTGAGTTGGCCACGCCCACCCAGTCACATGACCACCAACCTCCACCTACCCAGATGGTCATTAGGGCAGAAAACTGATGGTTAAATTATTTGAATCCCACCACTGGTGCCTTCGGTATTTAGTCATGCCGGCCACATGACCACGGAGATGTCTTCTGACAGTGCTGGCTCTTCGGCTTTGAAACAGAGATGAGCACCGCCCCCTAGAGTCTTGAACGACTAGCACATATCTGCGAGGGGGAACCATTTTGATGAGAGAGTAGACTTTTGACTGCACCACTGTGGCTGCCATTTTGAACACACCCTGTGGACACCCGAGTGAATTTATAGCCATTGAATTGTGCCTATTAGTAACTAAATTCATATAAGAACAACAAGTTATTTCCTCACATTTTCCTTTTGACACAACTGCCTTGGCTGCTATGATACTGAAAACCAAGTATAAACAAACAGAGGTTGTGTGGTTTGTGATGTCTCCAAACTAAAGGCAAGAGTTGTGTTTAAGGCATGACACAACTCGTGTTTAAAAGTGAATGCGGTGTTTCCTTCCGGCAAAGATGACTCATAATCGGTTGCTTCAAGTATGATGAGTTGCTTTTACGTAGGAAATTTTTCACATGAGAGCCGTTACTGGTGACATCCTCATTTATATTTTGAAGTGGTCCGGTCTCTTAGGGAGACCTTACCACATTATGTTCCTCTTGCTGTTGCCCTGTTGCTGCTTTCACTCCAGATAATTCACCTTCGCGTGGTAGTTTCTGGGTCATTTGAGGAATTGGATGTAAGGGAAGAATTAGTCTGAGGAATAAATGGCTTCACTTTGATAAACTTAGTGGCAGAAAATGTTAGACGCTCGGCGATACAAATTGGTTTTCCCCAGCTTGATATCCTCAAAATACCTTGCATTTCTATTCCTAAGACATCAGGAGGGCACCAAGCTGGGAAAGGCTGATCATCTGGAAATTTAAATTTGCCTTCCCCAACCGGTGTGCTCCTTGTAGCTTGAAACAATTTTCTAGCCAGTGTGTCTAAGATTTAATAGATCAGGACTTGTGGTCTTGGTCCAATCCATTCAAAGTTTCCATGAAAATGGCTAGTCTAGTTTGCTAAGAAAATATTCAATTACAGAATGACAGTTGTGCAGTTTCTGACTGTACAAATTTAATTTATGACTCAGTGTCTGGTGCAAACCTGGAAAATTAGATATCCAATAGTCAAGTTAAATATACTAACCTAGACTGATCGTTTAATTGGTTCAAGGAGTTGAATTTAAAATTGATCAAATTTCTTGATGGATTGTCCTACTGTTTTCTGCACAAAATGCATTCTGGAAAAAAAAAGTTAGATACATAAACTTTGGTCAAACATCACTCAACCTGCATTCACACAACCTATTTAACCTGTTCATTAAACCTTTGGGGGGACACTACATTGAATCAAAAACTAATTACTCATAAGCCTCAACAATTGAGCCTTGCTTTTCTTTTGCTAAGTGAGACATTTGTTAAGTGAATTTTGCTCCATTTTACCTTTCTTGCCACAGTTGTTAAGTGAATCACTGCGGTTATTAAGTTAGTAACATGGTTGTTAAGTGAATCTGGCTTCTCCATTGAGTTTGCTTGTCAGAAGGTTGCAAAGGGTGATCACGTGATCTCGGGACACTGCAACCATCATAAATATGAGCCAGTTGCAAAACATCTGAATTTTGATCACATATCATGGAGATGCAGCAATAGTTGTACCATCGGTGTGAAAAGGCAGTCACGTTTCAGTGATGTTGTAACTTTGAATGGTCACTAAATGAAGTGTTATAAATTGAGGACTACCTGTAAATGGATTGGATTCACACGAAATGTTAAGGCCTCTTTCTCAGAATCTAACCCAAGTCAAGATTAGCCAAGCTTAATACAGTTCAAATGTGATAAGGCTTTTAACTAACCTGGTTAAATTGGTTAAATTAACAAAGCTAAAATCATTCTTCAGTTCAGGGGTGGGTTTCAACTGGTACGGACCGGTACGGCCATACCGGATGGTGAAATTTAGCGTGCCTTCTTGTACCTGTTGGTCAGGAGGCCCTGTACCAGAACGCTCCCTCCCCTCAGTTACTTTGGTTTTTGGTTTGAGAGTGAAGATAGTCACTATGATTTATTGAAGTACTTGCCAAAAAGCAAACTGTAGTTCAATGCAATCCATAAACGGGAAGCTTTGGATCAGGGATAGGTTGCTGCCGACGTTACTGTCACTTCACAACCCTTGAGCAATGTGTGTGCGCGCATCAGTGGTGGGTTTCAAAAATTGTTCGAACCTACTCTGTGGGTGTGGCCTCCTTTGTAGGAGTGGCTTGCCGCCCATGTGACCGGATGGGAGTAGCTTGCCGCCCATGTGACCGGATATGAAGATGCCGACGACACTTGTCAGAACCACCTTAAATTACCTCACACACAGCACTGGCATACATAAGAATAGGATGTAAACTTGTTTTTTAAAAGGCATCTTTGGTTTGTGTTAAAACAACTTCAACACACGCAATGTTCTGATTGCACCACAAACGCAGGAGTCATCCTTACCTTTCACAGAGGCCCTGAGTTTTATAAATATGAGCATGATAGTGTAGAATAATCATATCCAAGGACCAGTGGTGGGTTTCAAAAAATTTTGGAACCTCTTCTGTAGGTGTGGCCTGCTTTCCGGGTCCACTGGTGGAACCTCTTCTAACCAGTTTGGTAGATTTGACGAACCGGTTCTACCGAATAGGTGCGAACTGGTAGGAACCCACCTCTGGCGCGCATGTGCGGAACAATTTATAATGAACTGCACACGTGCAGTCATCAAAATCCAAAATGGCAGCGGCCAAACGACATCAAGGGAACTGCTGGTTCTGTGGCCTAGGCCTGAATTCCACTACTGGTTCGACAGCAATCCACCTCTGCTTTGGATATATTTTCTATGCCTTTGATGATAACATCTCTTTTCATCCCAAAAAAAAAAAAAATCCCAAGGCAATGAAGATCCATCAAGGTATAGCGAGGTGTCAGCCTCTGCTTTGCTGAACTGGAACAAGACATATCGGCAAAAAGTAACCTTCCCTCATTGCACATTATGTTCATTTGTGGTTGCCGCCACATATTCTGTACAAGGCATATTCAGACACATCCTCACAGTTTACAACTACAAAATCACAAAATAAAAGAAGTGTGAAACAGATTGCCTCAACAAAAAGATGCAAACAATAGTCTAGACATCAGATTAGGTAATTAGCAGCAGATGTAATTTGTTATATCAGTGACACTGAAGCACAATATGAATAATCCACCAGTAAGCGTACACTTGTAATGGCATGCAGAAGGATCAAGACACACAGAATGTCAAAGCAGGCTAATGATTAGGCCCACTGAATGCATCTAGATGATGGATGGTAGAGTAGGAAATTAGTAATAAAAGGGAATTTTTAACAAGGAGGAAAAGTGCAAACTCTGAATATTTAGAAGTGGGTTGGTCTAATTTTTGGTAAATCTTATTGGTGTAAAAGTCACTTTTCCTGCATTTCTAATTGTTTGTCTACTATTCCCACTCCCTGTTGACAACTGCAGATCAGGTGAGATGGATTGGTTCAGGCGCATAAAGTAGTTTAGACACACAACAATACAACTGATTTAAAGTGGGTCAATGTATAGAGGTTGACTTTGAGTTTAGAGTGATTATGCAGGTTTGTTAAGGAACAAATGTAAATCTCTTTTTCAAACCAGTGCAGTAGCTTACCAAAAAACATGGTGCTTGATCCCAGCTCAAGCAGTGAAATAGAAGAGTGACACCTAGTGACAGAACACAGCATTACAGGACATGAATTAACTGTCCTAAAATAAAGGCGTTTGAGAAGAAAAAGAGGGTAGGATTTTGAGTCTTCGGAAAAGATATTTAACTTCAGGACCTACCTGTTCTTCCAAAAGGCACTTTCTCTTGATTTCAGATTTTCATGAAGGCTGGCTGCAAACTCAGCTCTGCCCCTAACCATACGCCTGTTTTCGTAATATAGATCAACAGGCTAGCACTGATGTTGTTATCTAGTTTGGGTAATGAAACGTCTGCAAGAAAACCACCAAGCTCAGAGAGCACCAAGGATGTCAACCCTGAGCTACAAATATTCTCCTTTATTGAAGAACCTCAATCTCATCTGACTTTAAGAAGTATGGATTTCAACTCCCTGAATTCTCCAGCCATCAGGAGTTGAAGTCCACACACCTTAAAGTCATTGAGGTTGATAAATACTGGATGGATGGATGGATGGATAGATGGATGGATGGATGGATGGATGGATGGATGGATGGATGGATGGATGGATGGATGGATAGATAGATAGATAAGTAGGTAGGTAGGTAGGTAGGGTTCCACCACAAATGCGCGCACAACAAAAGCGCGCCTGACTAAACCGCGGTGTCTAAAGCACAGTGACAAAACCGCGTGATGAATTAGCGACTAATTAGCCCTAAAGCGTGCCGACAAAAGCGCGCCGACAGAAGCGCGCTGTAACGTAACCCTCAACCTAACCCTCAACCTAACCCTAAACCTAACCATAAACCTAACCCTAAACCTAACTGTAAATCTTACCTTAAATGAAATTGCGCTTCTGTCGGCGCGCTGTTGTCGGCTCGCTGTTGTCGGCGCGCTTTTGAAATTGCGGTTTTAGCGCCGCGGTGTTGTCGGCGCGCTTATGACGTTCGCGCTTTTGACGGGTCACGGGTAGGTAGATAGGTAGGTAGGTAGTTGCATGGGGGGACCGGACAGACAGATGGACAGACAGACAGATATAGACTCAATTCTGAAAATAACAGACACATTGTGATTTTCCTACTCTGAATTTTTGGCAGAGGGACAGAGAGAAAGGAAGTTTTCTGTCAAAGATTCTATCAGTCTTTCTTTCTTCTTAAACTTACTAAACTCACACAGTACAGTAATTATTTATCCTAGAAAATTTGCCTGAATTAGCCTATAATAGTCTTTACAATTAGAATCAGAATTTCCACTGGTAAGCAAAGTTAAGTGTATTGTGCCCATTTTTTAAAATCTTTTTTGCCATGGTTGTTAAGCGAATGTCTGCCTTTGTTAAGTGAATCATGAATATTAAGCGAATAGAATAGAATTCTTTATTGGCCAAGTGTGATTGGAGACACAAGGAATTTGTCTTTGGTGCAGATGGTCTCAGTGTACACAAAGGAAAATAAAATAGAATACATTCAACAAGAATCATAAGATACAAGACTTAGTAATAGTCATGGGTTACTAATAAGCAATCAAATTATACTAGGAAATAAATAAAATAATATAAATTTTAAAGATACAAGCAACATGGTTATAGTTATAAGTGGGAAGAGATAGGTATTAGGAAGGAAGAGAAGAAGAATAGTAATACAGTCTTAGTAGGTAATATGACAGTGTTGTGGGAATTAGTTGTTAAGCAGAGTGATGGCTTTCGGAGGAAAAACTGTCCTTGTGTCTAATTGTTCTGGTGCATAATGCCCTATAGCCTCATTTTGAGGGTAGAAGTTGAAACCTTGATAGTTCTTCAACAACTTGCTTGGCTTTGATAGCTGGTCTATATTTCCCCCCCCCCCCCCTCAACGTGGCGACAAATATGTAGACAAATGTTTGACATCAAGATCTTTTAATTATTTTATTGTGAGGACCTGCAGAGATAAATACTTTGAAAATAATGGACGGCCCATCGGTATTTCTTTGAAAATAATTCTTCTATAACCATCCATGCCTTCCCCCTCCTCTTTCGTACTTATTCCCCACTGCCATGACATTCTTCTTTTTCATTTCTGCATCAAGTTTCTTGCCTTTTTTTCCACATCCAGCTTTCGCAGCTATTTTTAGATGTGGTATTTGAGCAGCTCAAACAGATGGCTATGGAGCCTGACACTTGAATCCAAATTGAGGATCTGCTTTCCAAGAGGTACATGTGAAATCTATAATCTTTGGACTTTGGGAGACTAAATGAGCAGCATAAACTCCTCAAAACTGCCCCTTATTTCATCAGCGCCCAAAACAGATGGCAGGGAATTGCCAGCTAAGATAAATTAGGCAATATTTTTATCATTCCCAGACCATTCTTCTCATACCGGAGCTGGTCCAAGTATCCTGCCCCACAAGAAGTTGGAATGGATCCCTGCACCATTCTGGAATGTCTATTATCTATTCTAGAATAACAGGCCAAAATTAGAAACGGGGGTGAGATACTTTGAAGGGTCAATAAATCAGGGCCAAATAGCTCATTCTTCTCCCTTTGGGCTTTGTTTAGATCAGTGATGAGGAAACCATGGGCATTTTATGATTTGTGGACTTCAATTCCCAGAATTCCTGTCCGTGGCACGACAAAACCACGAAGCCCTTATCCGCAGAGACATAAGCGTGTCGCTAAAGCCGCGACGTCATCACTGTGCGTCATCACCGCCGCGACAACAGCGCGGCAACAGAAGGGCGCTTTAAAACGGCGCCGTGGCAGAAAGCCGATTTCAATTAAGGTAAGGGTTAGGGTTAGGGTTAGGGTTAGGGTTAGGTTTAGGGTTAGGTTTAGGGTTAGATTTAGGGTTAGGTTTAGGGTTAGGTTTAGGGTTAGGTTTAGGGTACTGAGTGCTTGGGAATGCACAGATTTGCCCTCCGCGATTATATCATCGCGGTAGGGTCGCGTTTTTCCTTAGCACTTCGAACGGCGCAAATTAGTCTTCGCGCTTATGTCTCCGCGGATAAGGGCTTCACGGATTTGTGGTAGAACCTTCCTGTCAGCCATGCTGGCTCAGGAATTCTGGGAATTGAAGTCTACAAGTTATAAAAGGGCCATGGTGTCCCACCCTTGGCTTTTAGACCAACATCATTGTTAGGAACAAGGCCCAACAGAGACAGCTGCGAATTAGAATCCAGTTTTAATTTGTAGCCAGTCGACTTTCTGATTAAGGGTTCACAGGATTAATATATCAAATATTTTAGGAAAATAAGCATGGTCTGAAACATTCCAGGAGGAGTTGATACTAAAAATGTCTGAACTGCTTGGGCCTAAAGAAGAGGCATTCAAAGCTGTTTATGAATGAAACTATAGTTTTATTTATTTATGATCCCGCCTTTGTTATTTTTCTACATAACTCAAGACGGCGAACAGACCTAATACTCCTTCCTCTTTCTATTTTCCTCAGAACAACCCTGAGCAGTTGGCCCAAAGTCACTCAGCGGGCTTTCATGCCTAAGGCAAGACTAGAACTCCCAGTCTTCTGGTGATTGACCCAACATCACCAGCCAGAATTTATGCCAAAGGCAGGAACAGAATAGAATACAATAGAACAGAGCAGAATAGAGTTGGAAGGGACCTTGGAGGTCTTCTAGTCCAATCCCCAGCTAAGGCAGGAAACCCTACATCACTTCAGACAAATGGTTATCCAATCTCTTCTTAAAAACTTCCAGTGTTGGAGCATCCATAACTTCTGGAGGCAAGTGGTTCCACTGATAATTGTTCTAACTGTCAGGAAATTTCTCCTTAGTTCTAGGTTGCTTCTCTCCTTGATTAGTTTCCACCCAATGCTGCTTGTCCTATCCTCAGATGCTTTGGAAAATAGATTGAATCCCTCTTCTTTTTGGGGGGAGGTCCCTGAGATATTGGAAGACTGCTATCATATCATCCCTAGTTCTTTTTTCATTCAACTAGACATACCCAATTCCAGCAACCGTTCTTTATATGTTTTAGCCTCCAGTCCACTAAATCCAATGAGTACCACCATCAACACTGTCTTCGGTTTTAAGCTCATGTGCACATACGACATTTCCAAATGCCAAGTAATTATATAATACACTTAGACTATATTGAGACTGGTTGGCCATCACAGACTCCTGAATTAAGTGGACAGGACTCCAGCAAAGCACTGCGTATGCATTTATGTTATGCTTTTATCCTTGAATATGTGGGCTTGATCAGATTCCTCAGTTAGGATCCAGCTGAGAAGACCTGTTCTAGTTGATTGCAGGTAGTTCTCAAGTTACGACCATAATGGAGTATTTTCATGATGGATGTAAATCATAACGGCCATAAAACCTGTTGATTATGGGATTTTATGCAGCGGCTGTTAAATGAACCCATTGTTCACCGGGTTGTGATTTTGCCAAAAATTGGAAGTAAGTGCCAGTTTTGGCAAAACTTCTAAAATGCATTCACAGGATCATGGACGCTGCAAATGTTACTCAGCTGGGTGACTGTGGGGCAGGGCAATTGTCAGAACTTTGGATCCAGTTTGTAGGTCTCCTTTTTCAGATAACCTCAAACGGTCACTAAGTGATCATTCATAAGTTGAGGACTACCTGTATCTTCCTGGTCTCATTTGGTGGAATCATACAAAGCGGAAACTATTCTGATGGGTAAAAGAAAAGGGCAATAGAAAGAGAGAAAGAAAGAAAGGAAGAAGCAAAAGGCACATGTTTGTTTCAGGTTGAATTAGGATTTCATTGCAAACATATCAATATATTTTAACCTTAGTAACTTAGGTCAGTGTTTCCCAAACTTTTCACATATGTGTACCCCTTCTATAATTTTCGTAACGCTGAGTACCCCTCATAAAAAACCTATGCTTTAATAAAAATCAAAATATATTTATTTTTTCTTTTTTTGGTACATACGCAAAATAAACGAAAGTTATATTATAAAGAACATTTATTTGATTCAATGAGAAGGATGAAATTGTTTATGTTGAGATGACAGATCATCATAATTTGGTTCCCTGGTTGTTAATTTTAATCTGAGATGCGGTTCCACGTCCAATAGTCTGTTCCTTTTTTTCGACTTAATGTCTACAAATGCAGAAAAAGCAACTTCGCATAAATATGAAGTTGGAAAAGGCAAGATGTATTTCAGGACTTCAACCCGAGCTGCGCGAAGGATGCGCAGAAGTTCCCGCCATAATGAGTTGCGATACGATGTACGATGGCCCCAGTTCCCATGTAAAAACTGCGATACGTGCCTATTTCTTTCCTTGTTCTGTGGGCGCAGCTAAGCACGGTGCAGTGGATATTCCCACGTGATCCCCACCAAACTCCGGTGCAACGCGTACCCCCACCAAACTCTTCCCGTACCCCTGGGGGTATGCGTACCACACTTTGGGAAACACTGACTTAGGTGAATAGGTTTAGAAACTTATTGGTGTTTTTCCGTTAAACCCCATCAATCTCTGCATCTTGAATTCAACCTGGAACAAACATGTGACATTTGTTGCAATAAGAATACCTCATTTTGTGGGCTTCAGTAGCCCTATTCCAACTACAGGTAGTCCTCGACTTATGACCACAATTGAGCCCAGAATCTATGTTGCTAAGTGAGACATTTGTTAAGTGAATTTTGCCCCATTTAACGACCTTTCTTGCCACATTCGTTCAGTGTAGCACTGCAGCTGTTAAACACAGTAGCACAGTTGTTAAGTGAGCTTGTCAGAAGCTCACAAAAAAAAACATGTCTCCCGGGACACTGCAGCCGTCATAAATGTGAATCAGTTGTCAGGCATCTGAATGTAAATCATGGAACGGTCACTAAATGAACTGTTGTAAGTCGAGGACTACCTGTAGCAAAATTGCATTGTTGTATTTTTGATAAATGTTCAGATACTGAATTGTTTAAAGATAGCCACAATTATAGGCCAGATTAAACAGATGTGAAGTCAGCCTCTCTCTCTCTCTCTCTCTCTCTCTCCCCCTCCCTCCCTCCCTCCCTCCCTCCCTCTCTCTCTCTCTCTCTCTCTCTCTCTCACACACACACACACACACACACACACACACACACACACACTGCAGAAATAGACATTCAAGACAGACACTAAAAGCCCTTCATTTTTTTCCTCTGAAGAATAGCATGTTAGGAATAGCCTGTAGGGCAATTCCATATAACATAACCATTTTTCAGAATGCAATTAAATTCTGACCCAAGGGGAATTTCTCTTTAATGGGATGTATTTTTACAAATTCAAAGCAATAGCTCCTTTTGCTCCACGGGTTCCTTATGTAAGGCCCGTTGCCTTGAGATTTGGGTCAGCAGAAAAGGCCTTCCCTTCTACGTACAAACCAAACTGTAAACTCTGCCTGCAGCTTCACGCCCCACCACCATTTCCCCTTCATGTTATGCGGGTTATACTAGCGCCTCTACATTTATTTATAACATGCATGAGATGTATTTTCTGCTTGATGTGAACACTCGGCTTAATGTACCACTTAGAATTAAGAGCCAGTAATAATGCATTTTTGCAAATTCTTTTGAAAACCCCACGATTAAGCTATAACATAAACTGACTCAGATATAACCCCTTCATCAGAAAAAGACGATGCTCACCAAAGTATGCCATAACATCAGTAGTGGGATTCAAATAATTTAACCACCGGTTAAATTTAACCGTGGCATGACAAAACCGCGCTTGACTAAGCCGCGCCCGATTAAACCGCGTCGCTGACGTCATCAACAGGGCGACAACAGCGAGTGTGGAGAAAGAAGGGCGCTTTAAATAGCGCTTTGAAAGCAAGCCGATTCAACTTAAGGTAAGGGTTAGGTTTAGGGTTAGGGTTAGGGTTAGGTTAAGGGTTAGGGTTAGGGTTAGGGTTAGGTTTAGGGTTAGGTTAAGGGTCAGGGTTAGGGTTAGGTTTAGGGTTAGGGTTAGGGTTAGGGTTAGGTTAAGGATTAGGATTAGGTTTAGGGTTAGGTTAAGGGTTAGGTTTAGGGTTAGGTTTAGGATTAGGTTTAGGATTAGGTTTAGGGGGGTTAGGTTTAGGTTTAGGGGTTAATTTTAGGTTTAGCGTTTACAGCGTGCTTCTGTCTCCGCGCTGTTGTCGCCCTGTTGATGACGTCAGCTACGCGGTTTCGTCGAGCGCGGTTTAGTCGAACGCGGTTTTGTGCTGGAACCAAATTTAACAACTGGTCAGGTTGGCTGTCGTGGGAGGCTTGGCCCATCCCCATCCTCCAGCTTGGCCGCACATGTGGGACGAGCCTCCTGAGACAGCCAGCCTGACCCTGGGAGAACCAGTTGTTAAATTACACACACACACACAGCGCTATCAAAGTGGATCCTGGGCGCTATGCTTCAATGGAAAAACGGGCAATGGAGTGGCCGGCACGAGGGAAGGACGGGGAGCAGGGAGAAGAAAGAGAAAGCGGCCTTCTCCTTCCCTTGCGCCAGTCGCTCCTTTGCCCGTTTCCCCATTGCAGCGCAGCGCCCAGGATCCACTTTGATAGCGGGGGGAGCGTAATTTAACAACCGATTTGCCCAAAGCAGTGCAAACTGGCTGAATCCCAACATAGAACTCGTCATCCATATTTTAGCCATGGGTGCCTCAAACTCCTGATGCTGGGACATCTTAAAAGGTGGGTAGTCCTCAAGTTATGACTGAAGTTGAAACTGGGATTGTCATCCCCAAGCGATGCAGTTATAAACCATAATTTCAGGTGGCTACATTGAATAGTGATGGAAATCTAGCTTGTCTTGGTTGTTGTGGTAACTCCAAATGTGTGGGTTATTACATACCCACACATGGGACATGGAAGTAGTGGGGGGAGTGCCGTAAAGGGATGGGGGAAGCCCTGGAAGGAATTAGGATTAGGGTTAGGATGTGGGTGTGGGTGTGAGCTCCAGAAAGCCAGAGAAAGAAAATGCATTGTGTGTGTCTGTGTGTGTGTCTGTGTGTCTGTGTGTGTGTGTGTGTGTGTGTCAGGTTAAAGGTTTGAGCAATCTTTTCCAGCACTGCATGTCAGGGAATTCATGCATCTGTCATTCAGAGAATGATTGCAAGGTGTTCCATTTATATTTCTGCAGATGTTAACATTCTGGCTAGGGGTGACTCAGACAGTAAAGCATAGAACAGGAAGTCGGATCAGCCAATCAGCATGCAGGATGCGCACCTCCACACACTGCACGGTTGGGATTTGGAAGATGTGCATGTCGGCCCAGCTGCAGCCATCTGCAACCTTCACTTACTCATCAATCCCTTTGATGGGTAAGAGTGAAAAAGAGTGTAGGTAAGTGCAAGTAAAGTGGGGAAAGAAAATCACAGTGTGTATGAGTGAAGAAAGGCTGCAGATGGGGGAAGACTTACTTGAGGAACTTATGAGCTTTCCTGCTGGCTTCCCCAATGACTTTGCTTGTGGGAAATCAGCAGGGAAGCCCACAAAGGTCAATGACTTAACCGCAAGATGCTACAACCGGTTGTAAGTGTGAGCTGGTTGCTAAGTGCTTGTCTTTTTTGTGTGCATGACCGAGTTGATGCTGTAGCAGCCGGAACTTTGAGAACCAAATCATAAGTCCCTTCATTCAGAACTGTTAGCTTGGCAATAGATAACTCATGTAACAATGTTGTACCTGTTTCTTTAAATCATACTGTAAATGTGATTGGTTGCTGTTTTCCTCAATGGGCCATAAGAGGGAGCCAGAACGACTGTTAGTTCTCTCTGTTTCGTTAGATGCTGGGCTGATCTGATCTGAGTGTTTTGGAAGCTGGCTGTTAGAAAGTGCCGTGAGCTATTGTAAGTTTTGCAACTGTTAGCAAACTTTGAGTACTGAACTGATTATATGATACTGGAGTATGTTATTTGGATTATCCCCTAACTGAAAGACATTGATGACTGGCTGCCTTATCCGTGTATGACTTGGACTGTTTGATGGACTCGGATACCTCTATTTCCACGAAAGTAAAAGCCTATTTAAACTGCAGTGTCTCTGTATGCTGGTTTGTGTGTTCTACAACACAACTCTCACAATGCTTCGCTGAACGTACTCGCTCTCCCAATGGGGAGCTTACTTAACAAGAACCATCATAACTGCAATGGTTGCGGCCTTTGCCGTAACTCAAGGACTACCTGTCATGACTTCATGAAGTTGCTGTGGATGATGTGGATGGTGAAGAGTTGCTGAAAGAATTCAACGTCTTCCAGTTCTGTGGAATTTTCTGCTCTAGTTAATTCTGCATGCCTGCCTCTGTGTAGAAGTCATCATCAGGCCTGCATATGCAACGCTGAAACTCTGCCAAGATTTGGTCCATGATCTGCCTGGACAAGCCAGCTGCCTATTCTAAGCTCTTGGCAATCATTTCAATTGTCACTGGAGAAATTTCTGTCCAGGCTGGGTTTATGTGCACTTCTGAGGATTTTTTCCCTTTCTTTCTGATTTTGCTTGCCTTCCTCCCTGCCTAATGTCTTATTTTCTTTTCTCTTAAAGGTAAAGGTTCTTCTTACACATATGTGCTAGTCGTTTCCGACTTCTAGGGGGCGGTGCTCATCTCCGTTTCAAAGCCGAAGAGCCAGCGCTGTCTGAAGATGTCTCCATGGTCATGTGGCCGGCATGACTAAATGTCGAAGGGGCACAGAACGCTGTTACCTTCCCACCAAAGGTGGTTCCTATTTTTTCTACTTGCATTTTTACATGCTTTCGAAACTGCTAGGTTGGCAGAAACTCCGACAAGTAACAGGAACTCACTCCGTTATGCGGTGCTAGGGATTTGAACTACCAAACTGCTGACTTTCTGATCGACAAGCTCAGCGTCTTAGGCACTGAGCCACTGCGTCTTCTCTTGTATTGTCTCCCCCACACTACTAGAGCAACAACTAAGGGACATGGACTACCGACGATCACCGCTCCTAATCTTGTGAACAGTGAATATACAGAAAGTCCTCAACTTAGAGCCGAGGTGGCACAGTGGTTAGGGTGCAGTACTGCAGCCACTTCAACTGACTGCTAATTCTGCAGCTCGGCGGTTCAAATCTCACCGACTCAGGGTTGACTCAGCTTTCCATCCTTCCGAGGTGGGTAAAATGAGGACCCAGATTGTGGGGGCGCAATTTGCTGACTCTGTAAACCGCTTAGAGAGGGCTGAAAGCCATATGAAGCGGTATATAAGTCTAACTGCTATTGCTAACTGCTATTGCTAACTTATGACCCCCATAAAACCTGGCTTTTACAGTCATAATTCACGATTATCATAAAGCTAGTTACTCACATGACTAACCCGTTTTATAACCTTTTTTTGGGTGGGGGGGATGGTTTTTTCTTTAAGCAATTGTTAAGGAAATACCATGGTTTTTAAGTGACTCCACTATCAGGTGTTTTTGCAAAAAAATAATAATACCACAACCCACAAGTAAATGCCAGTTTTCTGCATCAATATTGTAAATTGCAGTCACATGATTATGGGATGCTGCAAAAGGCTTTAAACATGGGCCAAGGGACCAAAATGTGGTCGTATGACCACGGGAGAGGATGGTCATTGAAACTTCAGAAAAGATTGTATCTTTTGGGGAGGGAGGACTGATAACAGTGACACCTAAAGTAGTGTTTTTCAACCTTGGCTACCTGAAGACCGACTTCAATTCCTCAGCCAGTTTGCTAACAGCAGCCAATCTGTAGAAAAAGGGCAGGCGGAGCTGAGGGCTGGAGTTAAACATGTCATCAACGTAGAGTCGTTATGTTGCTACAAACAATCCGAGTCCAACTGCCCTTGAATCCGTGGACTCTTACCTAACAGCAATTTAGCGCTGTCAAGTTGATTAGATTCTTGTGTATAGGGTTGAATAAATCTTTTGATTCTTTGCGCCAGACACTATCAGGTTGTATCATCAGCCTTTGCAAGGCGGAACAGGAACATGTTTTCCTGTTTTATCTGGGCATGCCCCCAAATATTCAAAACTCCTAACATTTCTTGCAACCTCCTAGGATATGATCCAGTTTGAGAACTCCTGCAAAGCCAACCTGTGGGGTTAGCAAATGGGTCAGTGAGTTGTGCTAACGCAGGGCAGAGCAACTGTGATATTTTTTTTCCAGCAAATGCCTCTTGCAGACCTCTGTCTGTCAATCATCGATCCATTACTCAAGCTACTTTCTACATGCATCAACTATACTTGTGTATCCATTGGAGTTGGTCCTATGGGAAATCATGAATCCTCAGAATGATTGGACAGCTTTTTGTCTGAAATGTTATAGGGCCTCTTGATCGAGCAGGGAATTGGACTAGAAGACCTCCAAGGTCCCTTCCAACTCTGTCATTCTGTTAAAACAATGGGAATTTGAATGATTGTTCAATAAACTTTGTGATCTGTGTACACACGGACAATCAGATTCTTAGCCAACCAGAAGACACTTTGTATTGTTGAAAGAAATGTCCTTCTGGGTTAGGCTCCAAGTGGGGAAAAAGACATTGGAGACATGGAGGCTGCTTGGGAAGATGGTTTATTGGTGGACAGGACCACATGGCTTGAGTCCTGAACAGAAAAGGTGACCACATGCTTCAATGTTGGTGGAGAAAAGAGAAGGGCCAACTGAGATGCTGAGTCCCTGGTTTTATGCCCTCTCTGGCCTTTGATCTTGAGCTTGTGTTCTGATTGATTGTCAGACTCCCATGGGGCCATGCAGTAGCAACTCTCTAGGCTGCGTTTTGAATCCAGGTTTGGTTGAGTTCTCAGATGCCATGTGGTGAGTTGGGTAAAGGGCCAATATTATCATGCCTTAATCTCATCCCCTGGAGCTGAAGTGGAGAACTCTTTATTATGTAAAGGGACTAGTGTGGCCTTCTTAATGTCCCATTGACAAAAGGGGGGAGGCAGGAGGCTGCAGGAAGCTTTTCTTTAAAACATTTCTGCTTTTCACATCCAGGGAAATATAATATTCTGCCTTTTCAATATTTTCTAGGATATTTCATTTTTTTCTAGGAGAGGGCTGGGTGATAATTTTCCACAGTATTAAGTAAGGTTTCTGGTGTTTGCAATAAAGGATCTAGTGTCCAGTGAGAAGACCAAGTTCTGGAGAAAGAATTATTGCTGACCCACAGGGATTTTTCTGTAGCAACCCCTGACCTTTGAAACTTCCTCCCCATTAATATTCAGCAGGCAATGTCTTCTGTCCCTCTAGAAATATCCTCTTGGAATTTTTTTTTTTAAGTGATGGAATTCTAAACACACATACCAGCGCACTGTTTCTCAGGCTCAGCCATTGGAAGACGTGTGGACTTCAACTCCCAGAATTCTCCAGCCAACAAGGCTGGCTGGGGACTTCTGGCCACTGGAGTCCACACATCTTCAAATGGCTACGCTTGAAAAACACTGACGCAGGGAACTGGCCCTATGGAATGCAGTGATATGATTTCCCACCCCACCCCTCTCTTTTTCCCCTGATAGTTATACGAGAGGTCTTCGAAGAATGTCAGCGCTCTAGGCAAGGTTGGGAAGTTGAAATAAACATCCTGGAAAAAGAAGGAAATGGCAAATAAGCAAACAGCAGGATTGCGTGCAGGAAGATATCAAGACTCAAGGCCAACTTAAAGTCATTTTCACTTTTTTTTTTAATAGCCATAAGATTACACAATAGAGTTGCCTATTACAGCGTTCTGCTGAATTAGTCCGCTGTTCCTGCTGTTAATTTATCTTCAGCTTTGATTGATTTTATTGTCATGTATGAGCTGCACAGGACTATTTCAAGATAATTTACTGCGTAAGGCAAAAAAAGCCATTCAAATTCACACACATGTTGTATCTATTCTCCTCTTCAAATAAACATATTGAATGTTCCCTTTTAAATCTCTTTTCTGCATTAGCCTTTTGATTTTAGCAAAGGCGTTTACTGCAACATTCTGTGACTTTTATTTACATTTTTTTAAAATTACTGTAATTACAGTATATTAAAATGTTTCCCAACAGCAAAAGGGTATATGCAACTGTTAGCAAAACAATGCATTTCAATATTAATTGGTGTAATCATCACCAGAAAGTAAAAGGGGAAAAATGCCCTGGGAAATTATAAACTTCCCCTAATTTTATCATATTGCTCAAAAGCCTTCTTGCCCTCATTTTCTTTTTTAAATTTAATTTGACCAACCATATTTCTCACTAACCCATTGCTGTATTTGACTAGATCTCCAAGGTCCTTTCCAACTGTTATTAACTGAATAACTGAATCAGTTATCCGTTAATATTAGGCAAGGTTAGTTGCTGGATGCACTATTTTTTTTCCTCCTTTCAATGTAGCATGATAATTCATTTAACCAGCCCTCAAAGCCCCAAATCTGATATTCTTGAAGTTTTGATAAATTCTGAATACTGGAGACAGTGCCACCAAGAATGTACGCAAAATGCAATAATCGATCCAGTCATAGGAACCAAACCCCAAATAGGACAATAATAAAACAAGTCAATTTCCATGTTCCACATTCTGGATACAAAGAGGGGTTGGAAGAAATGTCCTTCTGGGTTCAGTTCCAAGTGGGGAGAAAGACACTAGAAACATGGAGGCTGCTTGGAAAGATGGTTTTAATGGTGGACAGCTTCACATGCCTTGAAGATATTGGGTGAAGAAAAAAAGGGGCAGAGATGCTAAGAGTGCCTGAATTTTATACCCTCTCTGGGTTTTTGAATTTGAGCATGTATTCTGATTGGTTGTCAGACTCCCATAGGGCCAGGAAGGGGCAACTCTGTAGGCTGTCCTGAGTTCCAGGCTTGGTTGAGCCTTGCTGGGTGATGTAATCTTCCCAGGTGCAGTAGTGGGTTTCGGCTCCTGTTGTACACTGCAACGGGAGCCAGGCATGCATCATGATCACGCGCACTGCGTGCACATGTGCACCCACCACCTGTGATGCTCCAGCAGCTTGGAGTAGCATTGTGGAGGCGCCATACGCTGCCCGTGCGTGCACAAATGGCCCGTTTCCTTCAAATACAGGTAAAGAACGAGGGTGGACGGGCGGGCCCTCCAAGGCACCGTTCCGATACGGTGGCTGCTGCTTCCGGCAGGCACGGTACGCCAAGGTGGCGCAGTGGTTAAATGCAGCACTGCAGGCTACTGCTAGATCAGCAGGTCAGCGGTTCAAATCTCACCGGCTCAGGGTTGACTCAGCCTTCCATCCTTCCGAGGTGGGTAAAATGAGGACCCAGATTGTTGGGGGCAATAGGCTGACTCTCTGTAAACCGCTTAGAGAGGCCTGAAAGGCCTATGAAGCGGTATATAAGTCTACTGCTATTGCTATTGCTATTGCTATTACGCGCGTACTGGGGCATACCGCCTGCAACCCACCACTGTCCAGGTGCCATGTGGTGAGATGGGTACAGGGCTAATCCTACCTTTGTTGGATCTTGGGTGAGGGCAGTTGCCTATGACTAGACCTAGCTATCTCTTTATCTCTTAAGTGCGGACATCTGCTGGGGGCTATTGAGGATGGTGGGAGCTGTGAAGAATGAGTCTGTTTCCTGCCTCAAAACATGTTTCTCCATGTCTCATCCAGGGAAATATAATATTCTGCCTTCTTAATGTTCTTCCTACAGAGGAAAGATGCACACACAGTTTTATCTCCTGCAACATTTGGCTAAAGGAGCCTAACAAAATTTACCTTGCAAACTCCTGCAAAGGAAAAATGTTGTGCTTGGGATAGGAACCGATGGACGTTACGTCTGCATTAGTAAGCAGACCTCGAGGTGTACATGAAACAAAAACTGTTAAGTAATTACCAAGATCAATTAAAGAAAAAAAACCACACCCCTTCTTTAGGGTTCCACCACAAATGCGCGAACGACAAAAGTGCGCCTGACTAAACCGTGGTGACTAAACCGCGCCGACGAATGAGTGCTGAAGCGCGCCGACAACAGCGCGCCGACAGAAGCGCGCTGTAACCTAACCCTAAAAATAACCCTAAACCTAACCCTAAACCTAAACCTAACCCTAAACCTTACCTTAACTTAAATTGCGCTTCTGTCGGCGTGCTGTTGTCGGGTCACGCTTCTTTAGACTGTTGGAACCAAGAGAGCTTTGGACAGTAGAAAACACGGAATGGATTTTGTTATAAAAATGCTTCTCTGCTCCTTTGTATGAAAGAGGTCTCTATTTATAATCCATGTCCTCCTTTTATCCGCCTACAAGCCTATATTATACTTTGGGCTGCTGATTCTCGGAGCCGCGATGAAAAATTAAATGAATCAAGGCCAATTAGTAGACTTTACTCTCATTCAGCAGAGACCCTCCAGAACGCTTGTGCCATCTTTCAATGCTTAACAACTGTGAAATAATCTACGTAGTTGATATCAAAACTTGTTTGGACTGAAGGATTAATAACGCTTGACAAGCCGGGGCTGAGACTGACCTGCTGAGACAGCAATTGAACACAAATAAAACGGAGCTCGGGATGGACACAGAAAATTAAGCTTCACTGTGTCAGGCCTCGTGGCTCATTAATGCAGGCCGTGAATCGAGGAATTGCATGTTATTTTAATATTTTATCGTGAGCCTGAGGTGTAGGAAAGGGAGGCTGGGGAAAGAAGAAGCTTGCACAAAAGCTAATCAGCCTATGAAATCACAGCCACTGGCTGGAGTGAAGCCCGCAAGGACAGCACGAGTGGCTGTTTAAGCGGTTGGACAAACACTTCCCAGCTCAAGCTTCATTGCCCTACAAGATCTAACTAATTAGCGCAGGAAAGCAGGGAGCTTATTTAGGGGAGATGCTGGCTTTGATTGAACAGGGTCTTCAGTTTGCAGGGTTTTTTTAAAATAAGTTGCCGGCTTAACGTTTCCAAATACAGATCCTCGACTTACAATGGTTCATTTAGTGGCAGTTTGAAGTTACGACGGCACTGAAAAAAGTGGCTTATGAACATTTTTCACACTTACGACCATTGCAGCATCCCCCCCACCTCTGGTCACATGATCAAAATTCAGACACTTGGCAACTGATTCATATTTATGACCAGAGGTGGGCTGCTGGGGGTTCGCACGGTTCAGGCCATCCTCTAGCTAGGATTCTGCCCAGTTTGGCCAACTCCCAAATGCCACCCCTGGGTGGCCCCTCCCACCCTGCCCCTCCCAGGAGTCTCCGGGCAGCCCATTCATCCTAACAGCTAAGCGCAGGGTCCGCGCGGAGGCTCAAGGAAGGGGGAAAACGGGTCTACCGGAGAGTCCGGAAGTGCAGAAAGGGGCCTGTTTCCAGCCTCCGGAGCCTGGGGGAAGCAGTTTTTTTCCCTCCAGGTAGCTCGAGGAAAGCCTCCAGAGCAGTGTTTCTCAACCTTGGTGACTTTAAGTCCTGTGGACTTCAACTCCCAGAATCCCCCAGCCAGCTATGCTGGCTGGGGGATTCTGGGAGTTGAAGTCCATAGGACTTAAAGTCACCAAGGTTGAGAAACACTGCTCCAGAGCTTGGGGAGGGCGAAGCACACACACACACCTCCCCGGGCTGTGGTGCAGGAGGCTGATTAGGCCACGCCCACCCCGCAACGGGGCAGCGAACCTGTTGCTGCAGTTTTTGACGCCCACCCGTTTATGATGGTTGCAGTGTCCTGGAGTCACGTGATCAGCTTTTGCGACCTTCTGACAAGCAAAGTCAACAGGGAATCCAGATTCATTTAACAACCATGTTACTAATTTAACAACTGCAGTGATTCATTTAACAACGGCGTCAAGAAAGGTCGTAAGATGGGGCAAAAAGTCTCCCTTAACAGCTGTCTGACTTAGCAGCAGAAAGGCTGGGCGCAGCTGCGGCCGTACGTTGAGGACTCCCCGTGTGCAATCCTACCGCCGGACGGAATTTTGTTTGGGTTACACACCTTAATTGGATCAAATGCTACCACTGTTTTTTTAGAATGCATGTTGTGTTGCCGTGGTGCTGTCCACTTGGATCTTCAAAGGGGGATTGCAAAAATAGCCAATTAATCAGCCACCTCAGGCGGGAATTTATACAAATTTCATTGCACCACGATGGATGAAAAGGTCTCAAACAGATTTCTGCAATGGAGACCCCTTCCCTTATCTCCAGAACCTTCCGCTGTTGCTAAAACAAACCGGCTATGCTTTATAGAACCTGGTTCCTACGGTGCAATCCTGCCATCCGAGAGAGAGAGAGAGGAGGAGAGAGAGAGAGAGAGAGAGAGAGGAGGGAGGGAGGGAGGGAGGGAGGAGAGAGAGAGAGAGAGAGAGAGAGAGAGAGAGAGAGAGAGAGAGAGAGAGAGAGAGAGAGAGAGAGAGAGAGAGAGAGAGAGAGGGAGAGAGAGATGGAATTATTTATGCTTAGGGAATCAAAGCGATTCAACTGACAGGATGAAAATTTTAAAATGTACTTGAGTTAAAATGTGCTTCGTTCCTAATAGGGAAGAACCTTTCTCAGCTAAATCGGTCCTCACCTATTTCTGTAGCTCCTGAGATATGCCCAGCGAACAGACCCATCTTCCCACTGATCCTAATTCTACTGTACATACTGAAATTGGTAGGATGAAAGCACCCTAGGGCTGGTAAAGACTACTTTTGATTTCCTAAGCTTGATTTGGGGCATGCAGTCTTATTTCTTCTTCTTCTTCTTTTTTTTTTTTGCTGGTGCTACATATTGCACATTATTCCTTATCTCCTCCCCTCAAAATTGGTTTGCAATAATCTTAGCCAACTTCTTTTGCTGGCTGGCTTGAATATTTCTGTTCTTTTCCTTTCTCTAATTCTCAGGAGTTTAGTTAAGAGCATATTATGCTATAGTTCAGAGATGTGGATCCTAAGGGAATATGGGAAAGATAAAAGAAAGCTTGTTTTACAATTGAGGAACTAATAATTGCTCCTTTTTCCTCCCCAAGTCTGTACTGTATAGGGAGTCCTCGAATTATGACAGCAATTGAGCCCAAAGTTACGGTTGCTAAGCGAGACAGTCGCGTGAGTTTAGCCCCGTTTTATGACCTTTCTTCTTACAGCTGTTAAGTGAATCCCTCCAGTTGTTAAATTGGTAACACTATTGAATCTGGCCTCCTCAGTGGCTTTGCTCGTCAGAAGGTTGCAAAGTGTGATCACGTGATCGCAGGACACTGGAACCCGTCATAAATGAGTTGGTTGCTAAGCATCTGAATTTTGATCAGGTGACCATGGAGATGCTACAGCAGTCGTAAACGGGAAAAACGTTTAGGTTACACTGTTTTGTTTTTTAGTGCTGTTGTAAATTTCAATAGTCACTAACTCAGGGGGGGTCAAACTCAAGGCCGCGGGTTACTTAGATCTGGTCCTCAGGGTCGCCCCGGAAACAATGAAAGACCGGCCCACGGTGCCTCTGCCAGTGAAAACGGAGCTCGGGAGGGCCGCAGGAAGCCGTCGCAGCCAAAAACGGAGCTCGCGAGCCCCTTTTTGCTGGTAGAGCACTCGGGCCACCACAGGTGCCCCCGACAGGAGTGATGTTGAGCTGGCCATGCCCACTCCAGCTCCCCCGAGGTCAAGCACAAGTCCCCGACGAACAACCCTCAATGAAATTGGGCGTAACACCCCTGCACTAAATGAACTGTTGCAAATTGAGGGCTACCTGTCCAAGACTCCACCAGGCAATCACGGTTTACAACCATGGCAGAAAAGGTCATTAACAGATGCTCCTTTAACAATCACTTTATTGGCAATGGGAATTCCGATCCCAATGTTAGTCCTAAGTTGAGGACTCCCTGCAAAAATAAATAAATAAATAAATAAACAACTTGCATTTTCATCCTGTCAGTTGAATCACTTTGATTCCCTAAGCATAAATAATTCCCCCCCCTCTCTCTCTCTCCCTCCCTCCCTCCCTCTCTCTCTCTCTTGCATTTAGGTAACGTTTCATGTATTTATTTATTTATGAACATTTGTGTGGCTGCCCACTAGAGTCGCTAGGTAAGCTATCTAATGACTCTAGGCAGTTTACAAAAATAAAAAGTCAATATAACAAATAATAAATAACAATAAACCCTCCACCTGCTAGAGTAGGGGTTTTCTAATTTTCTCAGGCCACAGAATCTATTAATTAAAAATAAATTGCTATAATTCCGCGATCAAGAAATAAAACTCTAATGAAAGAAAATTGGCTGTGAACCTGTAACATTTTTTAAATCTCTTGAGGCTTTATGGAACCCTGGAACACAGTTTGAGAAAACCTTCTTCCAGACGGTGATCTGCATAGTCCAATCGAAGTTATTTCTAAAACAAAATGAGACTGAAGTTTGCAAATGGCTTCGCCAACTTGTACGAACTCTATTCATCCTGGTGACTTGGCCTATACAGACAAAAATAAAATAAAATACCAGCTTCAGCTCAAATTAACATTTGCACCAGGGAGACGGAATTATTTGCAATGATTGGTACATTTTTACATCTCCCTCCGCGAAGCCCATGTTGATGTCTTTGCAGAAAAGGAAGCTTTCCTTGCTATTTAATGCCTTCACCGTGGGATGCTGCACCTTTAAATAAACTGCTACAAGCCAAGAATGCAAGCAAGTTCACACAAGGGTCAGAGCAGCTCATCTCTGCTTGAAAAACCTGGTTATTTATTAATCATATTTAAAGTTTAATGTCACAGACAGCTTCCCTCCTGGGTAAGTAAGCCTTATTACTGCTGGATGCTTGTTTTTAAGGCTTTCTGAAGCAGCTCAGGCTCAGCACCCTTCTGACAGGTCTACCTGCTGGTGTGTTTTATAGAACTTCTTCTTGAAATTGGGACAGGAGATCAGGGCAGAGGTGGGTTCCTACCGGTTTGGCTGAGTAGGTGGTAACTCGGCTGGCCACGCCCCTGAATCGGTTCTATTGCCAGTGGCGCCATCTTGATTTTAGTTTCTGCGCATGCACAGAACAATCTTCATACGCAGAAATGTATTTTTTCCACGCTGAAACGGCAGTAATGCCGGCAGCAACCCTCCCCGGATCAGGGGTTATTCTGGAGAGTCTGTCGTATACCTTTATGGACTCCTACATAGACTGAGAGCCAACATCATACAGCAGATATAGTAAAGGTGAGCCTCAAATTACAACAGTTCATTTAGTAACTGTTCGAAGTTACAACGGCACTGAAAAAAGTGACTTATGACAGTTTTTTCACACTTACAACTCTTGCAGCAACCTCATGGCCAAAATTCAGATGCTTGGCAACTAGCTTCTATTTATGATAGTTGCAGTGTCCTGACATCATGTGATCCCATTTTTGGACCTTCTGACAAGCAAAGTCAATGGGGAAGCCAGATTCACTTAACAACCGTGTTACTAATGTAACAACTGCAACAATTTGCCTACCAACTGTGGCAAGAAAGGTTGTAAATTGGGGCAAAACTGACATAACAAATGTCTCACTTAGCAACATAAATTTTGGGCTCCAATGTGGCCCTAAGTTGAGGATTATTTGTAATGTATCTGCTGACTCGGTGGGTCTCACTATAAAAGCCACAGCCCTCTTTCCTTGTAGACTTCTGCATCTCGCTCATCAGTTTTCATTACCCAAACTACACAACTTCCTTAATACTACAAAAGAGTGGGGGTTGGCTCTCTCTTCTCCTTTATCCATTTATGCCTTTTCTACACAGAAATGGGTGTTTACAAATGATCCTTTGGTGCTCTCTGAGCTTGGTTGTTTTCTTGCAGTTCATTTCTGTTACGGTTTCATTACTCGACATTTAGACACTTAAACACATTTCATTGCTAGTACTGATGATGTTACCTAGTTTGGGTAATGAAATGTCTGCAAAAAATGAACAACCAAGCCAGCCCCAAAGACCTAACCCTTTCAACTCTGAACTGCATTATGGGTATTTGCTTTTGTCTCCAATAAAACAATCCCATTGTGGACAACGGGTTTGTTAACAACCATGGAAATTGGCTTAACAACTGCAAAAGAAGTCACAAAATTGGGTTGGTCATGTGATGACTCACTTAAGTGGCATAATATACAACCATAATTCTGGGCTCAATTACAGTTATAAATCGAGTACTACCTGTACTGTTGACTGACTCACAGAGCAGTGGTAAATTATTGAGATGACATGTGTAGATGACATGTGTAAATAGCTCCAATGGAATTTGAATCCCATTTATTTACATTCCAATTTGCAGTTCTGACTCTATATCTAATTAAAGTGCTACCTTTCGAATTGGTGTGGCAATGAATTAATACATTAATTGCTCTACTTTAACTTTAAATTTCCAGATGAATGAGACTTGGGTATCATTTCAGCTGCATGAATTTCAGTTAAATACCTCTCAGTTTACACAAAAATCCCTTAGTCAGGAAGTGAGGATGACCATCAAGCTTTCGTTACACATCCATTTTGCGCCATCTACTGGTCTGCTGGGATTCTATAGGCCATCGAATAAGTATTATATTTCCTCAGGCCAATGTCACGTCTGAATCCTGACCAATTGTACTTTTAAACATGTATATAAACATTTATAATAATCTGCTTAGTTGCAGAAAGACGGCATAAATCAGATGAATTGAAGTTGTTTGGAGACACGAGAATGTAACTTTTCTCCTGATTCAATCAACAGTCCTTTCACTTGGCAACAGTTAGGTCGTTATCTGGGTACTTGAGAGACCGCCTGCTGCCAATTACCTCCCACAGACCCATTAGATCTCACAGGGTTGGCCTCCTCCGGGTGCCATCTACCAGCCAATGCCACCTGGCTATTACCCGGGGGAGGGCCTTCTCTGTGGCAGCTCCGGCCCTCTGGAATGAACTCCCCGCAGGGATTCGGACCCTCACCTCTCTCCAGGCTTTCCGAAAAGCCGTCAAAACCTGGCTTTGCCGGCAGGCCTGGGGGTGATGAGTTCCCTCCCCTCTCGACATGTATGGTTGTGCGACTGTTGTCTACTTTTATTATTTGTATTTTGTCTTTTTATGTTCCCCTTTTTCCCCCTTGAATTGTTCGCCGCCCTGAGTCCTCCCGGAGAAGGGCGGCATACAAATAATAAAATACAAATAGAAATACAAGGTTGGGGAACCTGTGAATCACATGATGAAGAATAATAAGGAAGAATATACAACTCGTAATTGAGGGACATTAGAAATTATAGCCTAGTAACAATGCAATGTATTTAGGCCGTAGATGCTATTCTGATCTCACAAGATATACTTTTGAAATTCCACTTAGTTGATAAAAAACAGTTTTTATTCCAGGCATGGAAAAAAAATGAATACAGATTATTAACATAAACAAGAGAAATCAAAGATAGGAGGAGAGATGAAAAGAGCTAGATTGACATGCAAAATAACACAAGGCATTTAGAGCCATGTAATTGCAGCCAAGAAATAAAAAGATGCTTGCTCCTGGGGAGGAAAGCGATGGCAAATCTAGACAGCATACTAAAAAGCAGAGACATCACCTTGCCAACAAAAATGTGCATAGTCAAGGCTATGATTTTCCCAGTTGCAATGGATGTGAAAGTTGGACCATAAGGAAGGCTGAGCGCCAAAGAATGGAGGCCTTTGAACTATAGTGCTGGAGAAGACTCCCGGGAGTCCTTTGGACTGCAAGGTGATCAAACAGGTCAGTCCTAGAGGAGATCAACCCTGACTGCTCTTTAGAAGGCCAGATCCTGAAGAGGAAACTCAAATACTTTGGCCACCTAATGAGAAGGAAGGACTCACTGGAGAAGAGCCTAATGCGGGGAAAGATGGAGGGCAAAAGAAGAAGGGGACGACAGAGAATGAGGTGGCTGGATGGAGTCACTGAAGCAGTTGGCTTGAGCTTAAATGGACTCCAGAAAGGACAGGAAGGCCTGGAGAAACATTGTCCATGGGGTCGCAATGGGTCAGACATGACTTTGCAACGAACAACAATTGCAGCCCCTCAAGTGATACGCCTGGATTTCCATTCAATCATGGGTAAGATGGCACCAACTGATAAATGATGACATCGCAATGCAAGGTTCTCTTCTTGGATCTGATTATGACATCATATGTAGGTAAGGTTTACAGGTTGCATCATAGCACCTGTTTCACCTGACAAAATCTTCAGACTCTGTGGGCATGGATCATTGAATTCTTCTTAAGGCAGTATTTTTCAAACTTGATAACTTCAGTATGTATGAATTCCATGGAATCCTGGGAGTCAAAATCCACACATCTTAAATGAAGGGTCCTTGGTGTTCTCTGAGCTTGGTGGTTTCTTTTAGGCATTTCATTACCAAATTAGGTAACATCATCAGTGTATTTTCATTACCTAGTTTGCTAATAAAACATCTGCAAGAAAACAATCAAGCTCAAGAGAGCACCAAGGTCCTCTCATTTTAACCCTGAGCTACAAATATTCTCCTCTGTCTTAAAGTTGTCACATTTGAAAATAAAAGACTGAGTGAGTGGTCATTCTACTAGACATTCTGTGAGTTATCCATCCACAAATCCATCATGTCACTTTAATATATGCAGGTATTTAACCTGAATCATCATATAGTTATCCTCTGACGTATGGCCACAATTGAGCCCCTAATTTTTTATGCCATGCAAGGTGAATTTTATTCCACTTTATAACCTTTTTTGCCACAGTTATAAAGTGAATCACTGCCATTGTTAAGTGAATCATCCAGTCATTAAGTAAATGTGGCTTCTCCCATTGACTTTGCCTGTCGGAAGCTGGCTGGGTAGGTTATAAATGGTGATCACGTGGACACTGGAAAGTGTGATTGTCATAAATACATGTCAGTTACCAAGAGCCCAAATTTTGATTACATGACTATGGGGATGCTACAATGGTCATTAAGCGTGAAAAAAGCCATGTCACTTTTTTCAGTGCAGCGGTAACTCTGAATGGTCACTAAATGAACAGTTGTAAGTCAAGGGCTATCTGTAGTCCCTTCCTTGTTTGATGGACTGTCAGATATCCTGATTGGAAGTCATTTCTCTTGGCATAGTGCTTAAGAGGTCTTGATGAACCCTTTACACTGAAACAAATTGGAGTGGTTTTTGGCTCATGTTTGGTGGCATTCCCCAGCGACAAATTACAAAGTGACATTTATACAGCCCTAGTTTGTAATGGAAGGTAAGAAAATATTCTGCTATCACTACAGTATAAATTGATTGAAGTGGGTAACAAGCCAGGGGCTGAGTCATCAGGGTGGATTAATCAGCAGTTTGGAAACAGAGGTTACAGATTCTCATTTTGCTCCTTTGATGAGCCTGACAATCAGCTTTTTCTTGGTAGATATCAGTCTAATTTAATTATATTGATGGCTACCCAATGTTTCAATAAGGCTTACAATATTAGTGACCTAAAAATAGCCTCCAAAATATATTTTGTTACATTTATAAAAGGATTTCCAAAGAACACTGCAAAAGTCTAAGTAATGAATTTATACTAACCTATTATACTGACCTATCCATTAAATATGCTCCATGCTGCTTTTCAGCAAAGACTGCAGAGCAGCAGATGGAATTAAGAGACTAAAATGAAAAATAAATAAGCAGAACCTAAACCAGAAAAAGATGCAGATCAGTTACCAGATTAAAATCAGGTAGTGAACAGGCTAGAATGCCTTCACCTCTAAATCAATCAACTAAATTTGCCTGGTGCTAGATAATGAGCAAACACAGGTTTCCCTCAAAATGATATTTCAGATATGGATTATCAACTTTGGAAGAGTTTCCAATGGTGAAGACAAAGGCTTAGATTGCATTTCTTCATCCTATATCATAATGATTTGACACTGTATCCATGATGGTTTGGTTTTATGCACGGATTTGATTAATATAACTGTATAGACATTATACACTATGATTAAATTACTGACTTAGCATTATGTGATTATTACTAATATCCAGACTAGACTTGTGTAGGAGATTGTGCTCTTTCACAAACCATTGTAGTTCATGCAATTCTCAATAGAGAAGTGACATGTAGAACTGGGCCTGAAAATATCAGATGGAAATTAGCTGTTTAAAGTGAAGTAAGATACGATGACTATATCCAGTCCCACTTGGCAATTTATATGCCTATTGACAGTGTAAATATCTGTATAGGATCTGTTAACTGAAGATTCTGAAATCTGCTAAGGAAGTTTTACACGTCACAGCAGTATTGAGTTGGGTGCCTTCTAAGACTTCCAATTACTACAGATTATGTTGGTTGCGTGAATCAGGAGTAAATTGGAAATATAAGTGAGATTAGGGGAGAATATATAATGCTAGAGCCATTTGTGACCCGTTTATACCAATATTAACATTACAGTATACCTTGCTGTTGTTTTCTAGCTTTAAGAACTAATGGTCCTCCCATAGCCATCTTTGGAATCTGAACAATTGCAATTTAATTTCTGTTTACTAGTGCCTTGCAAAAGTCAGAGAGGATTTGGATTAGGGGCCTAAAACTGTTAAAATCATGGAGTCTGATACTACAGTATGAATATAAATTATTTTATCTGTCACCTTGCAGGCCAAACATGACTAACTTTTAATTTTTGAGGTATCATGTGTACAGATGAGAATGCTTGGAAGAAACTGTATCTAAGAACCTTCAAAAATCTCCTGTCAGTAAAGGCTGACACCATAATCCATCCATAATCCACCAATAATCTTCCAACCCTGGAGTTTTAGACACATTATCCTCTAGGGTTAACCATTATAAATGGCAAGAAGATACATTTGTGTTACAACATATTTGGTCCTCACTTAGCTACTCTTGCATTCTCTCCCAGACAAGTGTTTAGTTTAAATACTTCCTGAACTACTCCACCAAAACAAAACAAGTTATTGTAGTCAGTCAAGTTCTCCTTTATGACAACCTCAGTGTTTGAATTCATAAAATTTATACAGTGTTTGAATTGACACAATTGAGGGAAGAAAGGGAAAGAAAATATTCAATGTGGATAGACAGGATTTAAAAAAACGTAATAAAATAGCCTTTGACAAACTATACATTACTATGGGAAACATACCAATTTGTCTATGTGATCATCTGGATTTGAATCTGATGCCTATTTGAACTTCTCTTTAGAATTTTACAAATGTATGTTCCCTGCCCTGGTTATTACTGTTATGCAAAATTTCAAAACACAAAGCACTTCAAAATGGAGAAAATAGGAGGAAAGAATAGTACATATATTCACTGCCTTGAATTATTTATAAAAATAATAAAGGCAGAATAAATTAAATTTAAAAAAACTGTAAATTGTGAAGTCAACTTGTATCCAACAGGGGGTGTCAGCGTCCATCCAATAAGTAGAACCAAAATGCAGATTTCTTTTTAAAAATGCTATGCGCAACCTGAAAACCAAACTGAATGATCTCCCAATTAGAAAAGCTAGAATTATTTAATCTGTAAAAGGCAACTTGCTCCATAAGTTTAAATATGCTTGGTGGTCATGACTTCAGTATAAATAGGTAAAACATTCACACACCAGTTTGTTGCTTTGGACAACTAGCTGAAATCCTAACCCAGTATTAAAATTTAAGTTGATCTTCATGGAAAAGGGCATTTACTGCCATGTGAAACCTAGATAAGAATAAAAGCATTCCATCAGAAAATGAAATGGGCAGCCTTTTATTATTCCAAATGTATTTAAATTCAAGGTATTTAAATACCAAATATTTCATAATTATATACAAATCCCCAGGTGTGAATTTCATCTATATCTAAATGGTGAATCAGTTTATAACTCAGTATCTAAACCCATGCAACCAGATTATCATGGTTCAGTTACTCATGTTTTACCACACTCTAGGAGCATGTTTATGCTGAACAGATTACTCACAGTGATTAATCCATTAATCCCTTTCTCCGTAATTCTGGTATTAGATGCGGACTAGTTTTCATAATTATTTGCTGCCATTTCATAGTTCAATTTCTCATGATCTCCTACCTTTGCAGAAAAGCACAAAATCAACCCAACTAGATGAGTCAGTGGCAAATAAAAGATGTCCCTACCTTTACACACTGAGATAATACATTGGCCGGGGGGGTGGGGGGGCATTAATGATTATATTTTTCCCTGAAGAACAAATATTTCTAGAAGTGGTTCCTTACGAAGAAGTAACATTTCACAATACTAAATTTTCAGAGATTATGAAAAAGAAAATCTAGCTTTCCCTGTTTTAAGCTTCCTCAAGGTCAGAGAACTAGAGACATTTTGTTTAAGGTTATCACATTCACACTCATCAATGTTTTCCCAGCAAGCCACTCCTGAACTACCCACACTGAATGCTTTCCTAGCCAAAACAGATTCGGAATAATTTGGGGAAATCCAATGCTATGGGAATGGGGAACTTTGATTTCTCCACAACCAAGAAACAATCAAATATATTTAACCAGGAGCTTATTATTAGAAGAGCTTATAGTTGAATGCAACTGTATTAGATGTGACCAATCCTTGTGGGACTTGTGGCCAATCACATTCTCTCGGTCAAACCTACCCCACATAATTTCTTGTTTGAAAAAGGCAGAGACATATGGACACTACCTCCAACACCTAGAAGAAAGCCATGACACAGATTTAATGCGTAAATAAACTGAGCAAATGCAAAACTGATATGTTTGATTCCCACATCCTAAGTAATAAAGGTTGCCTTTATAAGGAACCACTTCCGGTAATGTGTTCCTACTGGTCCTTCGGGGAAAATATAATTATTATGGACTCTTTTAGTCAATGGATTGTGTGTAAAGGTAAGGACATATTTTGTCTGTCACTGATACCCGTGTTGGGTATCAAATGCCCCCCAGTTCAGATTTGTTTTTGATTTATACACATGCAAAGTTACACACTGCATGGACTTTGAGGCAATGTAAATAAGTCTGAGTACACTTCTGCCAAAAGCTGATTATTTTGAAGTCCTTGCTAGCCATCAGAAAGCTGAAGAAGGAAGAATAATATGGTTATATTATTTCTCTTTCTTCTCCTTTGGGATCCTTTCATTAAGAATTAGGGGATAAAAGGAAAAAAAAGTAATCAAACAAGATGGAGGAGGTTCCCACCAGTGCATGAGCAGTCTGCTTTTACCCATCAACCTCTGAGTCACTCTCTTCAGCTTTCTGTGGTAGCCTTTTAATGCTAATGATTAAGTCAACACTAAGCAACTGAGCTGCACACTGAAGCACTGAAGCTATTAAGTGGTATTTACCCATCAACCTCTGAGTCACTCTCTTCAGCTTTCTGTGGTAGCCTTTTAATGCTAATGATTAAGTCAACACTAAGCAACTGAGCTGCACACTGAAGCACTGAAGCTATTAAGTGGTATTTACAAGAAACTGATTCTAGAAGCTTTTGATTTGGTAGAAGCTGTTGATTGCTTTTGAGGGCACTAGTAACTTGGAGACAGAGCTGAGGAAAGGCATTCCTTTTTTGTGTCATGCAGAGAGTTTTTGGAATACTTAGCAATACATCAGCAAGTATAGAACAAATGATGGATGTATTTGAGGACTGACATTGTTTTGCATAGTTAGATAGATAGTAATGTAGCAGGATTTCAAAGAGCCCTCCTACTGGCAGAACTGACCCCAGTTCTATGCAAGAGTCAGAGTAATTCTGATTACCCCTTTGATTGTTCTCCTCATATTTAAGCAGCCTGGCACACCTGGCAGTACTAACTTGCAGCTGTACATTTTTATCGACTATATTAAAAACAGGCTGTTTATCTTCAAGAAGTTCGTTCTCAGTCATTTGCAACCTTTCTTTTTGAACTTTCGGTTTTAAAGAAGCCGTTTGACAGTCAACTAAGTCATCGTCCCTTTTCTGGAATAATGAGCTCTTAATACCATGCATCAAGTCAACAGAAGGCATGACTATGGTTGAGGAATTATAACTGGATGAATGCAGCGCATTTTCATCTACTACAGAAAAAGATGCAGAGTGTTTCTCCATTTTAAGCCCACAAGGTGCAAGATGCTTGGTGTTGGCTTGAAATGTTCTCCAATCATTGTGTTCCTGAAATAATGTCTGATGGGGAGATGAATGTTGCTGAGTTTTATTCAGACTATTCAGAAGACTGTGGTTTTCCAATTCTGAGTCACAATTTTGAGGAAGATGAATTGCTGTAAACATTTGTTGTAGCATTTTGAATGCCTCACGAAAAGCAGAAGCGTGTTGCTCTGTAACTCCATGTACTGGTCCACAGAGAATCATGCAATAAAGCTGGATGGTAGAGGTTTTTGCAAAGCCAATGTGAACAAACCTTTTGGTTCCAAGGTGGAAGGGCTGGCAAAATTTGGCTACAGCTGTTTGAGTGATTTCATGGTTAATATTATCCAAAGATGGTTTGAAAGGTGAAATTCCGGTAATCTTGCAAATAAAAGAGATTTCCTCTGTTAACAAGCAGTCTACAATAGATATGCCATTATTTTTGCCGTAGCGATGAACAATATCATGCTGTTTTACACCTGATAGTATTACTTTGATGTCATTATCTTGCATGTGCTGTAGAAGAGTTTCGGTTCTTTTTGTAATCCAGGTTTCTGATGCCTTGAATTGATTCTCAGCAGTTATGACAACTTCTATACCCAACTCAGATAGAGAGGAGTGAATAGGTTCTGTTATTATTATAATTTTTTTATCACCCTCTGTAGGACAGTATACGGCAAAGTCTCTGTGAAGTAGTAAGCCATCTAGGATCCTGGAATCTGAAAAAGGAAGGCCTGTCATAGTGGTATGCAGTTCTGCAAAACATTCATTCACCAAGTACAATGCCTCATTCTGGTTTTTACCTGCTGTAACTTTGAAGTAGAAATCACATGTCAAATGAGTTAGGAACATTTGTCTGTTACTTCCTACTTTCCCACAAAAATAAGGTTCTAACACTAACTCCATATTCCGTCTTGTATCTGAAGCAGAAGCAGAAAAGATTGACCAAAAATGTTTCTTAAGGTCCTGTGTCATTATATGGTCCAGGATGTTTGTTTGGATCTTCACAAGAAACTGGGAAATGTGTTTCAAACTGCAATATTTCCCTTGATCTCTTTTATTAAGTTTTTCAAACTGTCGTAGTAAATCAGAGAGTAGAATGATAAAGGTTTTAGCGCCATCTCCAAACAAATTGCAGTGTGTAGAAATGCATGCTATCATAATTCTGTGAAAACCAAAGAAGAAACCAATAGTTAACTTAAAAAAACTGTTTATTTCAAACATCTAAAATATCTAAAATGCTCCAATTTCTGCCCAAAAGACAGTTCTTGACAAGAGCCATATAAATCTATAAAAGACTGCTAAACACAATTATCTTGTTTACATATGAATCTTCATGCTAGGATTTCATGCACAAGCTGAAATGAATCATTTTAAGCATATATGCCTTTGAAAAGATTGATTTGTTTGGAACTACCAGAGACTATGCAGAAAAACAGACCTTGGGGAGTTGTTGATTAAATAAGAATTTAAATATAATATTTCATTCAAGACAGTAGGAAAGGATTGGGAAAGCAGGGAATCAAATATTTGGCAACAATTATTAGCATGATTTCCTAGATTGCTTTAGTTTAGCTATATATGCAGTCCAAAGGCTGTTCTGGTGGGAAGAAATAATAGCAACAATGGCAATACTGCAAAATCCACAATCAAATATATAATGTGCAAGAGGGCCTTCGTGTTCCAGTTTCAGGCATTTCCAGGTCTTTGAATAGTTTAAAAAATGCTAGTGTGATAAATTAATTTTTTTTACTATAATACATTAATTTTTCTTATTCATATTTGAATGTTATCTAAAGTCACATGGAATTAAGCAGCTATAAATTATATTAAGAAAATAAATAAAAAATACTATATAGTTTGACACTGTTTTTTTAAAAAAATTTCTATATTACCCAGAGTTGCTTGATAGAAAGCATATACAATTAATAAATAAATAGATATACACATACATTTGGAGTCTTTTGCTTTAGTTAAAAATGATGACTAAGAAAATACAGCAAGCTCTTATAATTTTTGCCTCAGGCAAGCATGAAATTATAGGTAATAGTAGTATTAAGCTTTCACCATGATTCAGGAAGAAGTCAAGTTCTGCCTTGTAACCAGAGATGGTGAAATTACTTTTCTGTCAGAGCCGTGTCTTGTGTGACAACATTGTCTATTCCTGCTTTTGAACAGGAAAGATTAGTTTGTGTGAGTACATGTTATATTGCTCAGTGGCCTTTTCACCATGTAGTGATAAATTTCCATCTTTCTTTCCATCTTTAGAGGCAGAATAATGTATTTTAGATCTATATATTTTCATGAGAATGTTAAAAATAAAAATTTAATAAAGAATTGTGAAGTCCTTGGTGCTCTGAGCTTATTTTTTATTCACAGACTTTTATTATCCAACTAGATAACATCATTACTGCTGATGATTCAGTTTTGAGCTATATATATTGTTTTCTATTAATAAAGAATATAAAAAGCAAAAGGCCTTGAAAATATTATTTTCTCATTGGTGTGAAGCAATCTTTCCAAGGGTTTCCCTCCAAGGGAAAGAGCAATTAAGAAATATGGAATATAAATAAATAATATATATATATTACTACCTGGGTTTATTAGTCCTATTTTCCTATTGTGACTGTATGAATTTATGGCTTTGTGTTTATTGTATGAGTGAAGCAGCACAGGAACAGTGTAAAATAAATGATGCTCAAACAAAGCACTAAATGTGAACTCCTAGCTCACACAGCATATTAACTGTGATTCAGTTAAACCAGTGGTAGTCAACCTGGTCCCTACCGCCCACTAGTGGGCGTTCCAGCTTTCATGGTGGGCGCCAGGGGTTTGCTGTAACTCTGCTTTATAAATTTTATAAAGTAAAGTTACTTCCCTACTTTATAAATCACCATTACTGTGGAACTGGTGGGCGGTTAGAAAATTTTAATACTACCAAAAATACAAAAGTGGGCGGTAGATATAAAAAGGTTGACTACCCCTGAGTTAAACGGTTTACTCAGATTTTCTAGCTTGCATGGCATAATCTTATTTGAAGCTGTTTCATTAACCATTTTCAATCACATAAAAATAAATTTCATAAAGAAAATAGTGTACTTTAATATATACTTGGATTGCATACTAAAAATGATTCCTATGTGACTGAAAAGGACCAGTGAAGCAGATTCAATTAATAGGCAAACATTTCATTTGCATGGCATGAGACATAATCGAATTCCAGGTTTGCATCACAGGAGAGGATAAAATGTGTTTAGATAATTCTGGTCCAGAACTCAGCTGAAACTAAAATAACAATAATACCGCAAAAATGATTTGCCTGGTTTTGGCTTAACTTTATAGAATTCTTTATTGGCCAAGTGTATTTGGACACATAAGGAATTTGTCTTTGGTGCATATACTTTCAGTGTACATAAAGAAAATAAAATAGAATACATTC
The DNA here is from genome assembly GCF_051295495.1 of Thamnophis sirtalis. NCBI lineage: Eukaryota > Metazoa > Chordata > Lepidosauria > Squamata > Natricidae > Thamnophis > Thamnophis sirtalis. The sequence continues at coordinate 112,684,074 of NW_028261382.1, read as the reverse complement.
ATCAAGAATCGTAAGACACAACACTTAGTGATATATAGGTTACTAATAAGCAAGCAAACCATACTAAGAAACAAATAGAACAATATAAATTGTAAAGATACAAGCAACATGGTTATAGTCATAAGTGTGAAGAGATAGGTACTAGGAAGGATGAGAAGAATAATAGTAATAGTCTTAGTAAATAATTCCACAGTTGTATAATCATATAATCATCATTATCCAATCACATATTTATGTGATTATAAATCATAGTTTGTGATTGTGTAAGGGAAAGAAAGGCTCGGCATGTGCTGACCTTCAGGTGCTACACATTTCAAAGTAGGATGAGGGAAGAGCAATTTTCCTGGCCTTATTTGAACTCTCAACAACTTTCAAAGCCACTGGGCATAGTATCCTTCTGGACCATCTCTGGGGGACTGAAATGGGGGATATTTTCTTACAGATGCTCTCCTCCTCCTTGAAGGTGCAGTTACAGTCAAAGGAGGGACTATCTCCTCTGAAATCCAGCTCTTGCTTGATGAGATGGCAACTCTCACAAGGAGGGATTTTGCAAAGTTAAGTCTGGTATGCAGCGGTAGCCATTCTTGGATCAGGAAGCCTTGCTCACCATCTCTCACACCCTAATAATCCTCTAATTGGTTTAAAATAACGAGTTCTATATAGAGTTGTCCATAAAGAACATTTGGAAGTACACATAGTACTCTCAACTTACGACAACTGACCCCATTTAGTAATTCTCATTGCTAAATGAGAATTTGTTAAGGTGAGTTTTGCGCCATTTTAAAACTTTTCTTGCCACATTGGTTAAGTTAATCACTGCAGTTGTTAAATTAGTATCACGGTTGTTATGTGAATCTGGCTTCCACATTGACTTTGCTTGTCAGAAGGTTGTAAAAGGGGATCAAATGACCCCAGGACACTGCAACCGTCATAAAGATGATCCAGTTATCAAGTATCTGAATGTAAGTCATGTGACCACGGGGATGCTGAAATAGTTATAAGTGTGAAAAATGGTCATAGTTCACTGTTTTCAGTACCGTTGTAATTTTGAATGGTCACTAAATTAACTGTTTGTAAGTCGAGGACTACCTGTACTAGCCCAGGCAGTGATGGGAGATACCTGGGATCCTCAAGATTCAAGATTACAAGTTTCACTTCTATGGTCCTACATGTTCTGACCTAGGCTTCCCCAAAAAGCACGAGGCAGTCTCCTGGCCCCGAATAAAAACCCTTTTTATTAAATGAATGGGAATTTCTCTCATTTGCATTCAGCAAGGCCTGGCAAACAGTCTTTCAAAGGAATATTTATGACTACAAACCTTATCTAGCTTGGAAAGCTGCCATGTAAATATTTTCCAAATGAGGTGCTGTGCAAGGAAAGGCTGGGCACAGTGAGATTCATGGACTCCTGAAACAAATCTAACAACCGAATGAACAATTTTTTTCCTGCAAAATCCCACTCCCCTTTCGCTCCTCTTTTATTTCCTATGGGAGGGGCCAATCATCTTCCACCTGTGACTTTACTCCCTGTTTTCTGAGCTGTTCTTTTCTTCTGGCAGCTCTGCGCATGCACACACTGGGAACAGGCTCCAGCTGCTCCTCTGCCTCACTGCTGTCTAGCTCCGTAGGCACGCGATCACTGCCAGACAGTCTCAGCCCTGTCTCTGCATCCGACGCAGAGCCCTTGTTCAAGTCTTCCCCAGCTTCCAGGACTGGCCCATGCTCTTCCCCAACCTCCTCACTGTCTGACTGCTACTGCTGGTGGGCCACAACACTTTGTGGCTCTGGCTTGATCATTTAACCTGCCATGGCTATTCTCTGGATCAACTCACTCTTGGCCCCATCCTTATTCAACTGCCTTCTAATGGAATTTTTTTCTATATTCCTCCCCCCTCTCCTTCCAACTAGGAAGTTGAGATCCTGACACGATCAGATCTTTCTAACCCTCTTGAGCTCCGGGACATCTTTCTGGAGGGTGGTACGCTATGCTTGCAGGTGGGGCTCATCACTGCATGGTTTTTATACTTAATGGTTTTGATCCTGGTTCTGTACTTATTTTGATATTTTTATGCACATTTGTGGTTTAATATATCGTCCTTGACTTACGACCACAATTGAGCCCAAATTTTTTGTTGCTAAGTGAGTTTTCCTCATTTTACAGCCTTTCTTGCCACAGTTGTTAAGAGAATCACCACGCTTGTTAAGTTAGTAACATGGTTGCTAAGTGAATCTGGCTTCCCCATTGACTAGGTTTGTCAGAAAGTCGCAAAAGGGGATCACATGACCGGGACACAGCAACCGTCATAAGTATGAACCAGCTGCCAAACATCCAAATTTTGATCCCTCGACCATGGGTATGCTGTGAAGGCCGTGTGAAAAAAAGTCGTGTTTTTCAGTGCAGTTGTAATTTTGAATGGTCACTAAATTGACTGTTGTAACTTGAGTTACCTGTATTTTCTTCGTGGGGAGTTATATAATATCCATTGTCTCCTGCTCCCGTAGCCCAGGCCAGGCTCTCCGAGCCGCCCAGGCCAGGCTCTCCGAGCCGCAAAGAGAACCTAGGCCACACGTTTGGGCGGGAGGTCGGACTAGATGACCTACAAGTCCCTTCCAACTCTTGTTAATCTTAATGTAAACATTCGACCGGAAAGTGGCTACCTGGCCGTTGGCGAGTCCACATTCAGGGCCTCCAGCACACGCCGTCCGTCTCGGGAAAGCAGGACCTCCCCCGTGGGGCGGGTGAGCAGAACTTGTCCTCCATGGGGGCCGAGAGACCCGCGGACGACCCCCGCCAGGGCCGCGGCTTCCTGGGCCAAGCGCCCCAGCTCCAAGCGCGCCGAGGTCGCCATAGCAACGGCGGCCCGATCAGGTCCAGGCGAAGCGAGAGATCCGCCAACAGTGACGTCACCGCCCTCCGCGCTCGTGATTGGCAGGACTTGGAACCACTCGGCGGAGTTGATTGGTGGAGCTTAAACCGTTTTTCCCCCCCGTTTAATTCGCCGGAGCTTGGCTCCTCGTGGATGAAGTCAAAGCCTCCCTGCGAGGCAACGAGGGGCGCCTTCCCCTTTCTCTAGAATAACGTTGTAGGGGGGGGGGAGGTTTTTTTCATCTATTGTGGAGCCGTTTTCGAGAATTGCTTCAATAAATATCCTTCTCTCTTGGCCCTCCCCTCCACGTCCCTCTAACAATGATATTGTGGAAAACATCTTTTAAGAAATCCCGAAATACACTGAGGCGATTCTCGGAGGAGCGCATCCCGACCCCCCCCCGGGAAGTTCAATCCCTTTTGAGGGGTTTCGCTGCGTGCTGCACGAGAGGGGATGCGAGTCTCCGTCCCTATGGCAACCATCAGCCCTCGCTCGCGCGCTTCCAACGTCATATCGCACTAGGCTCCTGAGGAACGGTTAATCCCGCCTCCTTCCCCTTCCGATTGGCCGGAGCTTCATAAGGCCATCTCGGCATAGCACCACCGATTGGCCAGGCGGGCTGAGCGTGGCGCGCCAGAGGGGCTGGGAAGGCGCGCGGCGATTAGCATAAACTCCTCCCCCCTTCTCATATGGCCTCCGCGCCGCCCCTCCTTCCTCCGGTCGCTGCAGCGCGATCTTTCGCCCGGCTTCTCCTGGAGCATCCTCGGGAGCCCGGCGCATCTTCGTTGCGGGGAGGCGGTTGGCAGCCGAGGCGAGCCCTGCGGAGGAAGACCAGCCGTGACGGGGGACCCAGATCTTCTCCTTCTCCCGTTTTGGCGGTGGGGGTGGAGAAGAAGAGGGCGCAACCTCATCCTAGAGCAACGGACAGAAGACGCAAATCGCTTTTTCTGCTTGTCCCGTTTGGGCTTTTGGGGGCGCATCGGAGACGGGGGGAAAGGCCAAGAAAAACCCCCACCTCGTTTTCTCAATCAGTCCTCTGTAGATGTAGGTATTTATTTTAAAGCCTCTACCTGGCTGGGTCATGTGCGGGCTTGCTTCCTACCCATTCCTATAAATGCGGGCTCGTCTTTGGACTACCTTTCCATCATCCCCAGCCCTCACGGTCAGGAACCTGGATGGGACCAGCCCCGGGGGAGACCGATGGAATCGAACCTGATGCTTTCCATCGAGGGCTGGCTCCACCTGGTTTGAATGACAGCTTTTCTTCTACTTTTTTTTTTGTTTAAAAAAATCAATTCTCTTTTTTCTTTTAGGATTTTTTCAAGTATTTAGGAAGAAGAAGGGGAAAACCCATCATGTTGGACTGCAACACTTTTCTCATACTGGCTTGACTGGATATTTTACTTTCTCAAACAAGCACCAAGGTGGTTATTTTAGCTTCATCCACTCTTGGTGGATGAAGGGTCAGGCACCCTAAAATTTATAGATAGATAGAGATATATATCTTCACCCAGCCCTACAGACTGTTCAGTAAGAAATAAGTGGTAACTTTTCTAGAGGTACATCCATTATTTTGACAAAGTATCTGCATTCAGATATTGGTGGAAGGGTTTTGTGACCAAAAAGGAATTTTGAATCAAATGGGTGGTACATAAATACAATTAGGATAAGGTGAATGAGCTTTATACATTATTGCAATTTATGGACATAGGCATTTTGAGAGAACGTGGCAGAATAAATTTCTAGCTTTCTATTTATACTGTGTAATAAACACCTACAGTGTTCTTATTAGACCAAACTAGGGATCCTTGAAAGCTATGTTTCCTCAAAACTATCCTTTGATTTAGGAAATGTAACAAGCACCTTCTTTATTCTTAAGCAAGCAAGTGTTGGAAAGCTGTGCCCTAAATGGCATACTGTAGTTTTGTTTAGTATATAGTTACGCATACATAGTTTAGACTGTGGCTAGTGTCCCGAGTGGAGGAGGACAGCTTTGTGTTACAAAATGGTTCTTCATGAAAGACAGAGCTCCTGCAACTGCCTTGAAGTGCTTTGACTTTTCTTATACGTGCCTTTTTTTTTTTTGGTCTTTATAAAATCTTTTAAGCAATTTTGTACATCTTTGGACATATAAAAACAGAGCCCTCACAATGTGGACTTTTTTGGGCATTGCTTCCTTTATCTATGTCTACAAAAAATGTGGAGATTTGCTAAGTTATGCCAACAAGGAGGTGCTTATTTCCACGATGGTGTTTTTTTCTCTCGGCTTGATGCTCTCTTATTGGTACCGATCGTGGGGACCCCAGCCACAGAACAAGCAGAAACCTCATTGTGGAATGTTTTCCAATTTCCTTGCTGCCTTGCCATTCGTTGGCTTTTTCTGGACTAAATCCCACACGGATTCCTTGGAGAAACTGCAGACGAAGACCAGGAAGGTATGCTCTATTTTAGTTGAACAGTTTGAAAGAGAATAGTCTTCCTTGTTTGTTTGTTTTTTATTGGGGGGTGGACAAAATACATAGGATGGCTGTGAAAACACTCTTACAAATTTGTGTTCCAGAAGGCTTCTCATGAACTTTACTACATGGGGCTGCCCTTGAAGAGTATTCGGCGACTTCAGCTAGTCCAGAATGCGGCTGCGCGAGTGATCGTGGGTGCACCTCGTTTCACCCACACAACACCTATCCTCCGCGAGCTGCACTGGCTACCTGTCGATCTCCGGGTGCGCTTCAAGGTGCTACTTGTCACCTACAAAGCCCTTCATGGTATTGGATCTGGGTACTTGAGAGACCGCCTACTGCCAATCACCTCCACTCGACCAATTAGATCCCATAGATTAGGCCTCCTCCGAGTTCCATCAGCCGGTCAGTGTCGACTGGCAACCACGCGGAGGAGAGCCTTCTCGGTGGCAGCTCCGACCCTATGGAACGATCTCCCCGTGGAGATTCGTACCCTCACCACCCTCCAGACCTTCCGCATAGCCCTTAAAACCTGGCTGTCCCAACAGGCCTGGGGCTAAAGACCTCAACCCCACCCGAATTGTATGAATGTTGTGCTTTTAACGATGTATTGTCTTATGTGTTTAATCTGGTTTGTCCTCCCTTCCCTCTGAACTGTGAGCCGCCCTGAGTCCCCCCAGGGAAAAGGGCGGCATACAAATAAAGTACCTATACCTATACCTATACCTATTGCAAAATTAAAATTGAAGGTACCTCATTGGATTTTACATGGCTTTACTACTACAGAAATGTTCACTTACATAAAACTGAGCTTTGAAATTTTACCTTGAATTTACCGAATGTCTCTCAGTTGTATAATTCTAGAATTTCAGATCCCAGCCAATTATTTCAGCTTGGTAGGCCGAGGGCTACAACTATGGAATAACAGGCACATTCTTTTGAAATTTCAGTTATACACACAAGGCAGCCACTAGACTACCTATTTAAATTCACTTGCAAGTAAGTCCCCTTGGTTGAATTTGCCACAAAGTAATCACATTTTACCTTAGTGTATTTTCAATTATCATTCAATATCCTGTATTGTATCAGTTTGGTAAATTATGGTTACATAAACCATGAATGTTTGTGTGTGAACCCCACCAGAGTTTGAATCTAAATTGGGTGTCAAACTTGCAGCCAACGAGCTGGATGCATCACATATTGGCCCTGCCCTCGCCCAGTTTAGCGAAGGGGGAAAAATCCCGGTACGTCATGTGATGCCGCCATGATGACGTAAGTTTGACACCCTGATCTAAATCTAGCCAAGTTTTTCCCAATGTGATTTTTCCAGATCACCTTAAGTCTTAGGATGACTATTCTTGGAAAAAAAGATTTGTTGCTGGGAACTCTAGAAGTTGTCCCAACATACAGTATTTGAAGGCAGAAGAATGGAAAAAACAATGATTCCCACATCATTTAATTTAACATAAACCTTTCCTCAGTCTCTTGGTTTCTAATTTTCAGTATATACTGTGTTTGTTAGTTATAGATGATGGGAATTGCAAGCTGGCCCAATTAGTTAGTGCTAGAGAAACAGAAAGTCCCATGTACAGGTAGTCCTTGACTTATAACCACTCATTTAACCACCATAATTACAACACTGGTCCTCACCTTTATGAGTGTTGCAACAGGCTCATAGTCAAAGGCACAAAGTTTGGGCACTTGGCAACTGGCATGTATTTACGACAGTTTCAGTCACAGAAGCGCCATTTGCGACCTTCTCAGATGGCTTCTGAGAAAGTTAATGGAAATTAGATTCGCTTAGCAACTGCTCAATTCACTTAACAACTCCAGTGATTTGCTTAACAACTGTGTGTAAAGGTTATAAAATTGGCCACGACTTGCTTAGCAAGAGGAATTCTGGTCCCAATTATGACCATAAGTTGGGAATTACCTGTACTGTCACAATATCTCTAAGTGAAGAAGTCTTGGCCAGCAGAGGTGACAAACACTTGTTCAGAGGTAGATGTGGGAGATACTTAATCATGGTAGTCAACGCTGGGCAATGCCCAGAACAAGGTCACATTCTTGTATGTTCAGGATATAGATCTGGCAGAGCTGGAATGTGGAACTGTTGCCGTAAGAGCAACAAAACTGCTCACAGACTAGAACAGTGGTTTCTCAATATTTATCCCGGGGAGCCCTACAGATCTGTAAAGTCAAACAAATAAATATTGTAAGGTTTTTTAAAAAAATTTCTAATGTAAATATCGACAACTACAACCCATGTAAACCAGAACACTTTGCCTCAATTATTTTTGAGAATGGAAAGGGGTCCTGGGACCAAAATGTTTAAGAACCACTCGACTAGACTTTTTCTTTAAATAGTTTTACATTTTATTTACAAACATGTAAAATATACACACACAAAACTTTGACGTACACCACATTTACACAATACAAGATGAACAGGGGCTTCCTGTTCCTTCTAATAGCAATTGCGAATCGATATCGCTCACCTTATATTGTTTCCCCTTCTATTACATTTCATTTATATTTCACCATTCTTAACCCTCTTATCTTACTCCTCTGTCTGCTATATTGGCTGATGTTATGGCGTTCTAGGAGTTTGTTTTCTCCTGTGTGATTCAGCGTGACTCTGCAAGCCCTAGTATGAACTGGGCCATGGAGGACACACACCTACACAAGGAACTATATTACAACAATTATCTCTAGTAACGTTAAACCACTTGGATACATATATATGTGTTAATTCTCCTTAACTACTATTTTTGGACTTTGTTATCTTCCTTCATTGATCTTTATTTCTTTCCTCCATCCACCCATACCATTTATCCCATATCTGGTAGCATTCTGTTTCTTCTTTTCCCTGGATTTCTTTTGTTAATTTGTCCATTTCAGCACAGTCCATAACCTTTCTTATTATTTCATCTTAGCTTGGAATTAATTTGTTTTTCCATTTCTGGGCAAAGGCAATCCTTGCCGCCGTCATTATATGTAATATTAAATACTGAATTTCTTTTTTATATTTCGCAGTCATTATTCCTAATAAAAAAACTTCAGGTTTCCATTCTATTTTAACACCTGTTATTATCTCTAGCCACTTTTTGATCCTTTTCCAAAAATTTTTAGCCTCCTCACAGGTCCACTATAAGTGGTAGTATGTTCCATGTATTGATTCACATTTCCAGCATTTTGGGGAGGTATTTGTTGAGATTTTAGCTAACCTTGTTGGTGCCAGATGTCATCTGTAAAACATTTTGTACTGATTTTCCTTGTATGCAACTGATAGTATCATTTTTAAGTTTGTTCCCAAAATTTTTCCCATTTATTCAATTCAATATTATAGCCAAAGTTTTGTGCCCATTTTATCATTTGTTCTTTCACGATTTCCTCTTCCATTTTATGCTTCAGGAGAAATTTATATATTCTCCCTATCATTTTTCTATCCGAGCTATGAATTATTTTATCCAATTCATGTGGTTCTGTTTTGATGTCATATATTTTAGTATCATTATTGTGTTTAGTTTTGGTTTGCAAGTAGGTTAGCCAGTCAACTTTCATGTTTTGTCTTGCCAATTCTTCAATTGTTTTTAAATTTCCCTGTCCGTCAATTATGTCTTTGTATCTGCATTTTATTCATATCTATAAAATTTGGATGGATCGTCCTTTCTGTTGCCGATAGCCAATTTGGGATTTTCACATAGTGGTTTTTTTTTAATTTTGAGCCAGTTTTGCAATAACGCTCTTCTAATTAAATGTTTTTGAAAGTGTTTGTGCGTTTTATTTTTAATCATTCCATAGGAATGTATGCCAACCTGCTTGCCATGGTCTTAGCAAAGGTAATGTAAATGTTTACATTTGCAAAGGTAAAGCAAAATGTTTAGGAAATATTGATTTAGAAAACGTAGGATAAAGCAAAGAAGCTTGAATTTGATTGCTGGGTATCATAAGTGTTTATATGATGGAAGTGAAGTGTGCTTGAAAGTGAAGGAAACACTTAGCAAATGGGAGGACAAGAAGGATGTATGATGTTCCCGTGGCATTTAATATATTTATCCTTTGAAGTTTAAGGAATTCTTATGGTGTTGGAACTGTGCTGATTGGGAACATGTATATGCCTGAACTTTGCTATGCATGTGAAGCCATGTTGTTGTCTGACAATCTGAATGATTTACAGCCATCTGGGATAGGTTGTGTTGCATAAGAAGTGCAAATTTGAAAATTAATGCAAGATAGTTGCACGGGGACAACAAAATGGAGTGAGAGATTGCAAGCTGTACACAGATGATGAACAACAGAGTGAAACTAAGATCCATGAGAAAGGTGAGGCTTAGGGAAAAATGAACAAGAGGCAGTGTACAGTGGTGCTTACGGCTTTGATGGAAGCAAAAGTGGTTTGCAAGCTAAAGATAATACAATAATACAATAGCAGAGTTGGAAGAGACCTTGGAGGTCTTCTAGTCCAATCCCCTGCCTAGGCAGGAAACCCTATACTGTTTCAGACAAATGGCTATCCAACATCTTCTTAATGACTTCCAGTGTTGGGGCATTCACAACTTCTGGAGGCAATTTCTGTTCCACTGATTAATTGTTCTAACTGTCAGGAAATTTCTCCTCAGTTCTGAGTTGCTTCTCTCCTTGATTAGTTTCCACCCATTGCTCCTTGTTCTGCCCTGAGGTGCCTTAGAGAATAGTTTGACTCGCTCTTCTTTTTGGCAATCCCTGAGATATTGGAACACTGCTATCATGTCTCCCCTAGTCCTTCGTTCTATACCCAGTTCCTGCAACCGTTCTCCATATGTTTTAGTCTCCAGTCCCCTAATCATCTCTGTTGCTCTTCTCTGCACTCTTTCTAGAGTCTCCACATCTTTTCTACATCGTGGCGATCAAAACTGAATGCAGTATTCCAAGTGTGGCCTTACCAAGGCATTATAAAGTGGTATTAACACTTCACGTGATCTTGCTTCTGTCCCTCTGTTTATGCAGCTTAGATAAAAAGTAGAGGCTTAGTAAATGGCAATATAAACCAGTTTCAGCTGTAGCTCCTTTTATTATCTTTATTATCTTACTTTGATTTACGGTTGCTTATTCCTTTCCTTCACTCTGCCTAACATTGCTTATTTGCATGGGAATAGCCCAAAGGACTATTTATGTAACTCTGCAATTATTTCCGGAAATAGAGTCTCATAGGAAGAAATATTTGCAAGATAACGTCAAGTAATATGTTAGAACTCTGATGTAACCAGTTTACCTAGACTTCGAAACAGAAATATCTGACAAAATAGCATTTGGAATTATCTGAAACAATCTACCCACCTAAGGGCAGAATTTCTAAACATGAAGAGGCCAGAAAACAGAGGGGAAATTGCCAAGAATTTTACTATGCTACTGTACCGGTGTTCTGAAAAATCTAATTCCTGACCCTTGAAATCAGAGACTTCTTCCTGTTTTTGTCAGATTTCATTTCTTGGCGCTCAAATGTCAAAAGTGGCCTTATATGTGCAGTGATGTGGTCCCACATATGCTGCCTTTAGATACTTGCCTCTTTTTTTACCTTAGGTTGTGGGGTAGATATTATGGTTATCCAAACGTATTATGTCCAAAATACCCCTCATGCACAGTTGTTAAATGTGACACAGAATTTCAATTGCTTTAAACTGAGTCTGACTACAGATAGTCCTCAGTTTACAACTACAATTGAGCCCCAAAATTTATGTTGCTGAGAACATTTGTTAAATGAATTTTGCCCCAATTTATGACCTTTCTTAGTTGTTAAGGGAATCATTGTAGTTGTTAAATTAATGACACGGTTGTTAAGTGATCTGGTTTCCTCATTGACTTTGCTTGTCAGACAGTCACAAAAGGTGATCATATGACCCCAGAACATTGCAACAATCATAAATATAAGCAGTTGCCAAGTGTCTGAATTTTGATGATGCGATGATGGGGATCCTATAATGGTTGTAAGTGTGAAAAATGGTCATAGATCACTTTTTTCAGTGCCATTGTAACTTTGAACGGTCACTAAACAAACTGTTGTAAGTTCAGGACTACCTATACTACAGTGGTGAGATTCAAAACTTTTACTACAGGTTCTGTGGGTGTGGCTTGGTGGGCGTGGCAGGGGAAGGATACTGAAAAATCCCCATTCCCTCCTGATCAGCTGGGACTCAGGAGGCAGAGAATAGATGGGGCAGGGCCAGTCAAAGGTGGTATTTACCAGTTCTCTGACTACTCAACATTCCTGCTACCAGTTCTCCAGAACTGGTCAGAACCTGCTGAATACCAACTCTGGAAAGGATACTGCAAAATCCCCATTTCCTCCCGATCAGCTGTGACTTGGGAGACAGAGAATAGATGGGGGCGGGGCCAGTCACAGGTGGTATTTACCAGTTCTCTGAACTACTCAAATTTCCACTACCAGTTCTCCAGAACTGGTCTGAATCTGTTGAATACTACCTCTGCTATACTGCTACAATTGTATTGGGAGTACCAAAGTGTTTCTGGATTGTGAAAGGATTGAACGGCCGCCTGCAGGATACCCAGTTGGGGGCTCCTTTTATGATCTCATTAAGTTGTCCGGCTTAGTGGTACCCATCTATCTACTCACAGTCACCTGCTTTCGAACCGCTGGGTTGGCAGGAAGTGGACCTTGAGATGGGATGTCACCCTGTCCCATGGCAGCAACCAGGTTTTCTGGCCCGCCAGCGGCCAGCCAAGCTGGCAGCAGATTCTGACAGTGAGGAGGTTGGGGAGGAACATGGGTCAGTCCTGGAGTCTGGGGAAGGCTCTCATGAGGGATCTGTGTCGGAGGCAGAGATGGGGCCAGGACCAAATGCCAGTTATCAGTTGCCTTTAGAGTCAGACATCAGTGAGTCAGGCGAACAGCTGGAGCATGTTCCCAGTGTGCACATGCGCAGGGTTGCCAGAAGAAGGGAGCAGCTAAAGAACAGGGGTCGACTTGGGAGTAAGGTCTCAGGTGGATGATGAATGGCCCCTCCCATAGGGAATAAAAGAGGAGCGAAAGGGGAGTGGAGTTTGCAGGAGACAATTAGTTCGCTTAATTGGTTCCAAGACTCCTTGCCAGGTTTTGTAGATATTGGCCTGTCAGCTCTCCAAGCCAGATAAAGTCTGTGACTGTAAATCCTCCCTTGAAAGACTTTGCTGGATGTGAATGAGCAGTAAATTAATAAAAGGAGTTTTTGTCAGGACAAAGAGTTTGCTTCATGCTCTTGGGAAGCCTAGGTCAGAACAACAGGAACCTGTCAATTGTCAGCCCAGTGTCCTAACCTGCACGCCTATTGGGTGTCACTAAATCTGCCTATTGTATGGTTATTGTACCAGCCTAAATGCCTTTGATTTGTCTTCTTTCGGACTTAGGGTACAAGAGGAGTCATTCCTTCACCTGACAGTAGAACAGAGACTGATTCAGCTTCGACAGCCGCGGCTCAACCTGATCCAGAAGTCATCATTGTGGGGGCCGGTGTACTTGGCTCTGCTCTGGCCACGGTGCTGGCCCGGGATGGAAGGAAAGTGACGGTCGTTGAGCGGGACCTGAAGGAACCTGATAGGATTGTTGGAGAACTCTTACAGCCAGGAGGTTATAACACGCTAAAAGACCTGGGCCTTCAAGGTGCATTACCTTTGCTAAAAACACTTCTGTCTTCCGTTTTTGAAGCTCACTCAACAGCCTGATTGTCAGCGGTTCCATCTCTACCTTGTATTCTTGTAATTACAGGTAGTCCTTGCCTTATGTCCACAATTGAGCCCAAAATTTCTGTTGCTAAGTGAGACATTGATTAAGTGAGTTTTGCCCCACATTTCAACTTTTCTTGTCACAACTGAATCCCTGCAGTGGTTAAGTTAGTAACATGATTGTTAAGTGAATCCGGCTTCCCCATTGATTTTGCTTGTCAGAAGGTTGCAAAAGTTGATCGCGGGACCCCAGCATACTGCAACAGTCAATTGCCAAATGTCTGAATTTTGTCTAGGTGACCTCAGGAGTGGTCATATGTGTGAAAAATGGTCATAAGCCCATTTTTCAGTGTGTTGTCACTTGATAGTATAGCCCAGGGTTGGCAAACCTTTTTCTTACATGTGATGTGCCAAAATTGCATGTGTGCTTGTTGTAGCATATGGGCGCATGCCCACTCAATCCTCCCCGCCCACCTGTGTGCATGTGTGCGCGACTCTCTGCACAAGTGTGCACGACCCTTCCCCAGGCTCCAGAGCCTTTCCTGAAGCCTGAGGAGGGTGAAAATGGCTTCCTCCACGCCCCCTGGAGGCTCTCTGGAAGCTGGAAACGGATCGTTCCCAAACTTCCGGTTGGGCGGTTAGGGCTGTTTTTCGCCCTCCCCAGTCTTCAGGAAGGCCTCAGGAGGCTGGGGAGGGTGAAAAACGGCCCAATGGGCCGACCAGAAATTTGGGAACAAACTTCCTGTTTGGCCCGTTGGGGCTGTTTTTCGCCCTCTCCAGCTTCCGGAGGCCTTCTGAAGCCTGGGGAGGGCAAAAACAGCTTCTCCTGGACCTCCGGAAGGGTGAAAAATCAGCTGGCCGGCGTGCACATGGAGCTGACAGCTGGCATGCTACCGAATATGGCTCCACGTGTCACCTATGTCATGCGTGCCACAGGTTCGCCATCACGGGTATATCCTTTATTGTCATTATACATCATGTATACAATGAAATTGGTTTCGCAGTCACTAAATGAACTGTTGTAAGCTAAGGACTGTTCTATTACAAAAGCCAGAAAACTAATAACACTAATAAAACCCCTCCTCTGTATCCATTATCCTGTGAAGAACCAACAATTGTACAGCCTAACTTGCCTTGAATTAATGGCTCAGAATTAACATTGAAAAAAAAAGAAAAATCAAAAGATGGAAAACCAAGATAGAGAAACCTGCTTGACGGGGAAATTTTATAGCTAGAAGAGAAGAATATTGGCTTGAATGTGGATATTGCCTTTAATGTAGGGAAGGAAAATGCGTGATTATGAACCTGAACGAATGGTCTTTTATTCTTCTGTATCCCACCCTCAGTTTATTCATGCTTTTCCTCCCTCATTTGGACCAGTTACAGGTAGTCCTTGACTTAACCCTTCATTAAGTGATCGTTCCAAGTTGCAACGGCACTGAAAAAAGTGACTTATGACCGTTTTTCACTATCAGGCTGTTGCAGCTCCGCTATGATCATGTGATCAAAATTCAGATGCTTGGCAACTGGTTCCTATTCATGGCGGTTGCGGTGTCCCAAAGTCATGTGATTCTCCTTTGGCGACCTTCTGACAAGCAAAGTCCACCAGAAAGCCGGGTTCACTTAACAACCGCGGTACTAACTTATCAACTAAGTGATTCACTTAACAACTGCGGCAAGAAAGATTGTAGAATGGGGCAACACTCACTTCACAAATGTCTCACTCAACAACAGAAATGTTGGATTCAGCTCTGGTTGTTTAAGTCAAAGACTGTAATTATAACCACCAGCACCCCAATTTGATGATAATATTCCTTCGTGTTTAATGAGACCACTTACCTTCAAAATGCATCCTACAAAATGAGAGGGGGACTTTCACTTTGCTGGAGATGAGATTTTTTTCGAAACTTGGAAAACAGACCATCCGCAACAGTGGTGGGTTTCAAATTTTTTAGAACCCATTCTGTTGGTGTGGCCTGTTTTGTGGGAGTGGCTTGGTGGTCATGTGACCGAGCGGGAGTGGTTTGGCGGTTGTGTGACCGGGTGGGTGTGGCCAACTTGGAAAATATGGTGAAACTCACTTAACGCCCTTGCTTAGCAACCAAAATTTTGGGCTCAATTGGTGGTCATAAGTTCCCTTCCTTCCTTCTCTTTGAGAAGTGCTCCGCTTTCAAGCTGCTTGTGAAAGAGGAGGAAGAGGGCAGAGCAGGGGTGGGTTTCTCGCCCCGTTCCAACCGGATCGGTTGGAACGAGGCCGGCGGCGTCCTCGCGCGTGCACGCATGTGGCGCGCGCGTACTAGCGTCTGCACGATGCTCCAGCTGCTCCTGGAGGATTGCGCAGGCGCTGTATGCGTTCTGCGCATGCGTGGAAAGCGCAGAATTCGTAAAAAACGGGTAAGGAGCGGGCGCGGGTGTGCGGGCGCGCGCGGGCGCGGGGGGGGGGCGTCGCCGTTCCCGGAAGTTACTTACTTCCGGGTTCGGCGACCAACCGGATCGCAGGGACCGGTGCGAACCGGTCGAAACCCACCCCTGGGGCAGAGGGAGGCTTTTCAGGAGCCAGAGCAGCGCTGAAGCCCAATCCAGCATGGGATTCCCCCCCTTTCCTTCTCTTTGAGAAGAGCTCCGTTTTCAAGCTGCTTGTGAAAGAGGAGGAAGGGCCAGAGAGAGGCTTTTCAGGAGCCCAGAGCAGCACTGAAGCCAGGGGAGGGAGCGTTTTGGTACTGGGTCTCCGGAAGAATGAGTACTAGGAGGCACGCTAAATTTCACCAACCATTAGGCCCGTACCGGTATGTACCGGCTGAAACCCACCCCTGATCCGCAAACACCGTTAAGAGTACGTGGAGTTCCTGCAATAGAAAAGAAATCAACTAAATAGGGACTAAATAATCAATATTGATTTAAAGTATGACAATGGATTCCAAAAACAAAAACAAAACTGACAGGATGCCAGTCCTGCTCCTTTTCAACGCACAAATGATAATGATCATCACGATGCACAATCTTTCACAGGTCTTACTTAACAGAAATTTTGGGTTCGATTGGGGTCATACGTTGAGAACTACCTGTACATATAAATATCTAGGTAAACATTCCCTGGCATCTTTTCTATACTATTTCCCCAAGATATTGTCTTACTCCCAGGGTACCAGTGACATAGTTTAAGTGGTCTTTGGCTGTACAAGTGTTAGAGGAATTTTCCAAAACAGTCCAAGAGGAACTGCAAATTTGACTCTTTCACCTGTTACCCTGGAGGAAAGTTAAGTGCAATGATTTGAAATGGAGTCAGTAGAGAGACAATAAGGATCGGCAAAGGAACTACCTTCATACTCAACCAGGTATAGGTAGACATACCATTGGTTGCTTAGTGATCATTCAAAGTTTTGATCCACATTTATGGCCACTTGCAGTGTCCTGCAGTCATGTGACAGCACATTATGACTTTTTAAAAAACAACAACCAGAAACTGACCATTGGTGGGCGATAAAGGCCATAAAATCAGGGATGGTGATGTGATGACCCACCTAATGACCAGCAGAAGTTATGGCCATAATTCTAGGCTCAATTGTGGTTGTAAGTTGAGGACTATCTGTATGCGCATAAAGGTAAGTTGTTTTGATATGGGGATCCCAATGTGTCATTTGTTTAGTATATCGACCAAGCAGTGACGTGCAGTGAGGGATACCGTTGGTGAGGCAAGAGCGCGGCAGCGGCGAGAAGCAACGTCCCCGCCGCTGTGTCCGACAGGCTTCTCTCGTTTATGATGGACATAAACTCGAGATGCCTGTCGGACACAGCGGCGGGGGTGTTGCTTCTCGCAGCTGCCGTGCTCTGCCGCCTCGCCCCCCGCCTCCTCCGTCCCCGCTGACATTCTTGGGAGCAGGTTGGGTGGCTGGCTGGCTGGGAGGAGAAGAGCGGTGAGTCTTTGTGCCGGCTGGCCGGCCAGGCAGGGAGCAGGTCGGGTGGGGGTGGGTGGCTGGCTGGCTGGGAGGAGAAGAGCGGTGAGTCTTTGTGCCGGCCAGCTGGCCGGCCAAGCAGGGAGCAGGTTGGGTGGGGGTGAGTGGCTGGCTGGCTGGGGAGGGACTCACCGCTCTTCTCCTCCTCCTCCTCCTCCTCCTCCTCCTCCTCCTCCTCCTCCTCCTCCTCCTCCTCCTCCTCCTCCTCCTCCTCCTCGTCCTCCCCGCTCGGTGCTGGGCTGGCTGCAGAAGAAATGGCGGCTGGTGAAAGAAAAACCTCTCCAGAATCACCCTTGCACTTGCGCAGTCGCTCAAGTGCAAAACATGATTCGCTGCTCCCAGATCAGGAGGTGGGAGAATCAGTGCCTCTTTTGCATATTAAATCTTTTGCTTTTTAACTCTGCCTTAACTTTTAAAAGGCAAAAAATTCCTTAAGCAAAAGAGGCCCCGAGTTCTCTGGCCTCCTCCTAGTTAACACTGAGAGCAGACACCAAGCCACTGTGACTTGAAATCTGGTAGCAACTATCCTGGCTTTAATTCATTAAAAAAAAAATATTTAAAACTCTTTCCTTTCTCTCAGGAGACTGGGGAGGCTCCGCCTCCCTTGCCTCTAGTGACTGCACGTCCCTGCGACCAAGATACCTGTCTGTCACTCTTATATAGGCAACAATGAAATAGAATGTGAGCCAGGTCTTCTACCTCTGCCACTCTGCAAATGCAGAGACGTCCATTGTAGGGTATAGGATGGAATCTCCCATATCTGACCATTGTGTCAAGCTGTTTGAATCTCGCTCACGTAAATGCTTCCCTAAGATGTTTTGGCGGTTGTAACTTTAAATAGCTGTCTATTTTAAAAGTACCCTGCAGATATGTGTTTCTAAGATAGCTTGCTCCTCCTAAATCTTCCTCCTTTGTCTATTCACTTATTTTGCAGAGGCTGTGGAAGGTATAGATGCTCATACCATAAATGGCTACATCGTTCATAACCTTGAAAACAAGTCAGAGGTTGAGATCCCTTACCCTTGCACAGCAGAACACAGAGTGCAGAACGGGAAAGCATTTCATCATGGACGTTTCATCATGGGTCTCCGAAGGGCAGCCATCTCAGAACCCAAGTAAGTATAATGATCTAAAATGACAGCACAAGTAGGTTAGGATACATGCCTAACAGGGTCTTCTTCAGATGCCTCCAGCTCTTTTCCATTTTAAATGTGCTTTCCTTTTATTTGTTGCATTTGAGAATAGTTTGGGGGTTATGTAAGACGCACCTTTTTCCCTAAAAAAAGAGGCTGAAAATCTGGATGTGTCTTGTACACTGAATACAGCATTTTTGGCCTCCCGAAACCCCGCTCCCTTCACCAAAATGGCCATGCATAGCTTTTAGGAGGCTTTCAAGAGCTCTTGGGAGCTGGGGAGGGTAGAAATGAGCAAAAAATGAGCCATTTTTTGCTCAATTCCTCTCCCCGCAGCCCCCAGGAGCACTCTATAAGCCTCCTAAAGGCTATCCATGCCCTTTTTTTGACAAAAAATGAGCCTGTTTTTGCGAAAAATGGGGCATTTTTCGCAAAAGCCAAGGTGGCGCAGTGGTTAAATGCAGCACTGCAGGCTACTGCTAGATCAGCAGTTCAGTGGTTCAAATCTCACCGGCTCAGGGTTGACTCAGCCTTCCATCCTTCCGAGGTGGGTAAAATGAGGACCCAGATTGTTGGGGGCAATATGCTGACTCTCTGTAAACCGCTTAGAGAGGGCTGAAAGCTCTATGAAGCGGTATATAAGTCTACTGCTATTGCTATTGCTATTGCTTGTTTTTACCCCCACACCGCCGGAGCATTCTACAAGCTTCCTAAAAGCTCTTCATGCCCTTTTTGTGAAAAAAAGCCCATTTTTGAGAAAAATTGGCTGTTTTTGGGAGGCTTGCAGAGTGTAAAAACTTTTTTTTTAAATTTGCCTCTTCAAAACCTTGGTGCGTCTTATACTCCAGTGCATCTTATACTCCAAAAATACGGTAACCAGAAGAAGCATTTTCAACATCAGTTGGATTGGTTTTTATATGTTCTCTCAATGAAACTCCTAGAACCGTGATAGCGAACCTATGACACGTGGGCCAGAGGTGGCATGCAGAGCCATCACCTTTCTGTGGTCACGGGCACCAGCTGCTCTTCTGGTTCAAAAAACAGGCCGTTTTTCTGGACCGTTTTTAGGCCATTTTCTGGGCTGTTTTTCAGCCCGGAAAATGGCCCAGAAAGCAGCCCAAAACAGCTGGCGTATGCTGGCCAGCTTAGGTTCAGGTTTCTGGTGCTCCATTGTGTGCGCACATGCATGCGCATGCGCACACACACCAATTTGGGCACTCGGTGTTCGCCATCACTGCCCTAGAAGTTAATCCATAAACCTTATTATTTGCGTTTGAGTCACCAGTGTGACAAAACAGGTTACTCCTGTTGAAGCCTAATTTGTCATTTTTGGCATATTGACAATCTGAAAACAAAGAATAAATTATCTAAATTTAAAGCAAAATAAATCCTTATGTCTTGTTTGACATACGTAAGTTATCCAGAAAATGGATTCAGAGTACAGTTGGATTTGTGCATTCCATCTGTCAGAAGCCCCTTAAAGCAGTTGTGTCTTTTCCTGGGTTCATATGACTGCCCTCCCAACTGCAGTGGATTCCTGCAGTGATATACTTTTTCAGAGTATAAGACGCACATTTTCCCCTCAAAAAAGAGGCTGAAAATCTGGGTGCAGCTTATACACTCAATACAGCATTTTTGCCTTCCGAAACCCCACCCCCTTCACCAAAATGGCCATGCATAGCCTTTAGGAAGCTTATAGAGTGTTCCTGGGAGCTGGGGAAGACAGAAATGAGCAAAAAACTGCCTGTTTTTTGCTCACTTTTTTGGGGGGGGGGCCTCCCCCCAGGAGCACTCTACAAGCCACCTAAAGGCTATTCATGCCCTTTTTTTGAAAAAAAAATGGGCCTGTTTTCGGGAGGTCTGCAGTGCAAAAACTTTTTAAAAAAATTTGCCTCTTCAAAATCTTGGTGCATCTTATACTCTGGTGTGTCTTATACTCCGAAAAATATGTTAACTGTCCCAGGCACTCTAAATCAAAATTGTCCCTGCAAGTAGCATCCCTAATATCTAGAAAGATAACCTTGTTAAATATGGTAGAAAGAAAAAGTGAGTTATAGAAACATCTTAAGATAGAGGTTGGCAGAAGCTGTCAGATTAGTGCAGTCATTCTCAAACTTGGCCATTTTAAGATGTGTGGATTTCAATTCCCAAATTCCCAAACCAGCTGGGTAGGGGATTCTGGGAACTGAAGTCCACACATCTTCAAATTGCCAAGATTTAGAAATACCATCTAGAGAAGAATGGCATGCTTTGTGCACTATTGGAAGACCTGAAAATCCAGGCTGAGGACACATGATCTCGAAGAAGCTCTGTTTAGATCAGACATGGGCATTTTATGGCCCACAGGCCACATCTGACCTCTGGACAGAATGAGCATGACTGGCAGCAGCGGTGGAGGTGAGATGTTGTTGGGGTCAAGGCACCAGAGCAGATTGGTAGTGGGAATTGGTGCAGCATCGGGGGTGAGTGCAGGGGGTGAGGCATCAGCATTAATGGGGACAGGGTAAACGCAGCCCTCGATAACTCTTCCAGTTTCTCATTGGCCTCTTGGGAAAATCAACTGCCCCTCCCTCTGGTCTAGAATGGTTCCTAGAACATACTAACCTGTTCTGACCCCGCCTCCGTACGGTGAGTCACGCTGACACAAGGTTACTGTTAGCCAATTTATTCACAGTAATTACCCACAGACAACACTTTGGCAGCAACCCAGACTCCCACAGATAAGAAATACACACAAGAGCTTCTCCAGCTTTAGTAAAACAGTTGTGTCCTGCAAAAGGTCTCCTCCCAAAGTCTCTTCTTATATACTCTCTTGGGAGGAGCCTAATCACAACCACCTGGGCCCGATTATCTTCTATGTCTCCGTAATTGCTGCCGGAACTTATCTGCCCGTCTTTGCCTGGCGTCCGGGACCAACTCCCTTTGCTCTTCCCCACTGCTCCAGGGCCTCATGTCTTCACCACTGCTCCAGGGCCTGACATCAGGGACAAACTCCCTTTGGCTTTCACCGCTGCTCCATGCTTCAGGCGCCTCCTGGTGGCCAACCAGTCTCTCTGGTCCCTGCTCGGAGTCTGAACCCTGCCCAGGGTCCTCCACATCGTCCAGAGCCCCTTGCTCGGAGTCTGTTGGCAGCTCCAACGGCTCCTGCTGGGCCACAACACCAACCTGACAGCACATAATTTACTCTCCCTTTCTTCAGATTTTTCTTAAACTATTTTCTTTTGCTGTTGACACTTTAACATCCTCTTCCTTTTTCTTTTCAACTTCAGAAGTCCAGTTTTCCATATAACAACTGCTTTGTCTAAGATTGAATATGATTGCATGGTTTATTAATTATGAAGTACTTTATAGGAAAATAAAAATCACACACGTAGAAAAAGAGGGTCACAGAGAGAGAACGAATGAATTTTTGTGGTACACAGTGAACTAGATTTCCCTGTTCCTAGTCTAGCAACTTAGCCATTATACCAACCCGGCACCCAGACTAGATTATTTTGTCTGTTTCAAGAAGGTTGAGTCTTTAGGATAGACTAAAAAGGGAAAGAGAGAAAAAATACTTTCCAACTTGCAACATTTCCAAACAGAGGTGCCCATTTCAGTTCCAACACAATAAATTGTATACCACATATGCATTTTTTAAAAATCTGCTTTTTCCCCAGTGCAAAATTTATTGAGGGGACAGTGGTACAATTGCTTGAAGAAGAGGAATGTGTAGCTGGAATCGTATACAAAGATAAAGAAACTGGTGATACAAAGGTGAGATTTTCCAGCAATTCCGGTTATTCCATTGTCCTAGGATACTATATCAGTTTTAAACAATTCTTAATCAGATAGCTTATTACAGTGATGGTGAACCTATAACATGCATGTCAAAGGTGACACGCCACAACCTTTTGGGTGACACCAGCATCCATCAGCAGCCAACGATAACTATTCTGGAAGGTAGATCCCATGAGCATGATTGAGCATGATTTTGAGCATGATTTTTAGGGTTCCACCACAAAACCGCGGTAGACTAAAGCGCGCTCGACGAAAGCGCGTACGTGATGTCATCACAGCACGACGAAAACAGCACGCTGTGAGCGGTAAATTTAAAATTAATGCGAAAACCTTACCCTAACCCCCCCAAACCTAACCCTAAACCTAACCCTAAGCCTAACCCTTAACCTAACCCTAAACCTAACCCTAAACCTAACCCTTAACCTAACCCTAAACCTAACCCTAACGCTTAACGTAACCCTAACCCTAACCCTAATCCTTAACCTAACCCTAACCCTAAACCTAAACCTAACCCTTACCTTTATGTGAATTGGCTTGCTTTAATTTAATTTTAATTTTAATTTAATTTATTTTTAATTTTATTTGTCGCGCTGCTGCTGATGTCACGTACGCGCTTTAATCGGGCGCGCTTTAGTGGACCGCGGTTTTGATGGGTCACGGATTTTTAGAAGCTGTGGAGGCCATGTGAGAATGAGGCATGGTCTTGTGCAGCCTCTGAAGTTGTGTGAGAGGGCTGTGCTCTCAAGGAGCTTTCAGACCCTCTGAAAATGGCACATGAATGGGACGGCAAAAGAGCATTCTCTGAAGCCACTTCAAGAACATAAGCCTTGTGCGATCCCAAGCACTTTGAGATGCAGCAAAAGGAGGCCATTTTGAATGGCAACCATGGTAGTAGAGCTGGTCAAGGCCTCAGACTCCACCACAGTCCCAGCTTTGGCACTGTCGCCGACTACCACTATTCAGGGCGGCCTAGCTGGGGAGAAGATCAAGAATTGTTTCTTGTTTTGTTTGCGTGTTTCTTTGAGACATGCCAACAAAGTCAAATTAAGCCGTTTCTGAATTTTTGACGGGCTGAGCCCAAAACGGTCGCCATTATTGGCTTAGTAAAATAATAGGGATACAAATCATATTTTGAATTCGTCTATGTGGTATATACCTTCCAGTGGAATCAGTGCTGGGTTTCTACCAGTTTTACTACCGGTTCGCTCATGCACACTTTCTCTCTCGCGATGCTTCTGCACATTCACAGAAGCGTCTGGGTAGGTGGGCGGAGCCTCCCGCCGCTTCCACTATCGGTTCGGCCGAACCGTGAGCAACCAACCTCTGAGTGGAATCATTGTTTTTAAAGCACTCAATGTGGACGTCAGGATGTGTGCAAGGTGTAGGTTGAGGAATATAAAGATTTCTGAAAAAAATTGCAGGTGGGAAGAATTCAGTGTTTTTATTAACTCATTCCTGGCTCACATGCTGCCATGCATTTCAGGGTAGCCTGTTAAAACCAATAAGATACAAGTAGTCCTCAACTTATGACCAGTTGCTTAGCAACCATTCAATGTTACAATGGACAGGGGGGGGGAGGGAGGTGGGGTGTTGGGGGGGGGATATATACCATGTGTTAGATTTCAGTGTAATGCGACTTCACATGTATACTGTTTCTCTTTAATTTCTCGGTAAAAATAGGACAAGTTGAGTATATTGACAGATAGTAGAAATACACCAAGGGGAGGAGGAGTGGGATAGAAGAAAGATGGGTAGAGAGGGCGGGAGAGAGGATGGGAGGGAGGGTGAGAAGGAAGGGAGGGAGTGGATGTGGAGAGAGGAGTGGTAGAGGGGGAGGGGAAGTAGGGTAGAGGGGAATGATGGAGAGAAGATAGAAAGTTGGAGAGGGGCGGAAGAAAGAGGTGTATGGAGAGTGGAAGAGGTATATTGGGTTTCTATTTTGGGGGGTATTGTTGACAAGAGGAATTGCTGTGATTATTGTGTAATGTTTAATGCTATGCACAGTATATATGTGAGTGTATGAAAATGAAAAATGGAAAATAAAAACATTTTAACGGCGCAATGTTACAATGGACTTTCCCAGGCTAATTACGTTCCAGGTTCGAAATTGACAGCTGCCCCCCCCCCCCTTTGCGGTCATGTGATTGCATTTTGGGCATTTAGCAACTGGCCGACATTTATGGCTGTTGACAGCATCCTGCAGTCAAAGGACTGTGATTTATGATGTTTTTTGGGCAAAAAGCACCTGTTGCGGACAGTGGATTTGCTTAACGACTGTAGAGATTTACTTAATGACCATTGCAAAAAAAAAGTCATAAAATCAGATACGGTCACGTGGTGATCCGCTTAACACCTAGCATCACCTATGACTCTGTGCTTATTTACAGTTAAAGTTGGGGACTACCTGGGACAGGTGGTCATTTGCATATTGAAAAGGAACAGGGCTTGCTTCCTGTCGATTTTGTTTCTGTTTTGGAGTCCATTGTCACACTTTAAATCAAGGTTGATGATTTAGTCCCTGTTTAGTTGATTTCTTTTGTATTGCAGGAACTCCACGCACCTTTAACGGTGGTTGCAGATGGTCTGTTTTCCAAGTTTCGAAAAAATCTCATCTCCAGCAAAGTGAAAGTCCCCTCTCATTTTGTAGGATGCATTTTGAAGGTAAGTGGCCCCATTAAACACGAAGCAATATTATCATCAAATTGGGGTGCTTGTGGTTATAATTACAGTCCTCGACTTAAAACAACCATAACTGAATCCAACATTTCTGTTGTTGAGTGAGACATTTGTGAAGTGAGTTTTGCCCCATTTTACGACCTTTCTTGACACTGTTGTTGAGTGAATCACTGCAGTTGGTAAGTTAGTAACCCAGTTGTTTAGTGAATCTGGCTTCCCCATTGGCTTCTGACCTTGCTTGTCAGAAGGTTGTAAAAGGGGGAATCACATGATCTTGGGACACAGCAACGGTCATAAATATGAGCCAGATGCCATGCAATTTTGATCAGATGATAATGGGGATGCTGTAGAGGTCATAACTGTGAAAAATGGTCATAAGTCACATTTTTCAGCGCTGTTGTAACTTTCAACGGTCACTAAATGAATTGTTGTAAACCAAGGATTACCTATACCATAGAATAGCATTTCACGTGTTCTTATCTCTGCCCAACCACACAAATAATTTCCAATAGCAAAATTAGTTACTGTTGTTCCCCCTTTGCTTATGCATCTTCTTTAAAGCAAGGGGTGTCAAATTGAAGGCCCGGGGGCTGGATCCGGCCCGCAGGGTACTTAAATCTGGCCTGTAAGGCCGCCCTGGAAACAGAAAAAGAACCGGTATATGGCGCCTCCTGCAACCCTCTGCCAGCGAAAAGAGAGCTCCGTTTTCGCTGGCAGAGTGATCGGGCCACTATAGGCGCCCCCAACATGAGTGATGTCAAGCTAGCCAAGCCCCCTGGCCATGCCCCCCTCCTCCGGGGTCAGAGACAACCCTGACACGGCCCTCAATGAAATCGAGTTTGACACCACCGGCTTTAAAGCAGTTTAATCCAGTTCTTCAGCCCCATATTCTCTCAAAGAATCATCTTCGGGCATGAGTTGGAGAGGAAAGAAATTAATACAATACAATACAATACAATAGCAGAGTTGGAAGGGACCTTGGAGGTCTTCTAGTCCAACCCCCTGCCTAGGCAGGTAACCCTATACCGTTTCAGACATCTTCTTAAAGACTTGCAGTGTTGGGGCATTCACAACTTCCGGAGGCAAGCTGTTCCACTGATTAATTGTTCTCACTGTCAGGAAATTTCTCCTTAGTTCTAAGTTGCTTCTCTCCTTGATTAGTTTCCACCCATTGCTTCTTGTTCTGCCCTCAGGTGCCTTGGAGAATAGTTTGACTCCCTCTTCTTTGTCACAGCCTGGAGATATTGGAACACTGCTATCATGTCTCCCCTAATCCTTCTTTTCATTAAACTAGACATACCCAGTTCCTGCAATTACAGTGGGAAGAAAACACATAACTTAGTGAAATGATTTCAGCCTGATGATGGGTTGTGGTTGAGCCTGTTGCTATTTGAGCTTCCAATCTTCTTGAAAGTCTACGAGCCTTGGGTTATTTGTCAGCCGAAAATTACTCATTGCAATCAAGGCAGAGCAGGAAGGTTCTGGGAAATTCTTTTTTAAAATAATGTTTGTTCTTTTTTCTTTGCCTATAAAGAATTCTCCTCAGTTTAAAGCCAATTACGCTGAGCTGGTTTTAGGAAATCCGAGTCCAGTGCTCATCTACCAGATTTCTTCCAATGAAACTCGAGTTCTTGTTGACATTCGAGGTGAAATGCCAAAAAACCTTAAGGAATACATGGTCGAAAAGATTCATCCACAGCTACCAGGTAAGAACCTTTGCACGGAGACTTAATATCTTTACAGGTAGTCCTTGACTTATGACTACAGTTCGTAGACCTTTGTTGCCACTCAGCACAATTGATGAGTGAGCTGCATCTGATATTACAACATTTTTTTGCTCTGGTTGTTAAGAAAATCACCATGGTCATTAAGTGAATTACGTGGTTGTTAAGTGGATCCAGTTTTCTCCATTGATTTGCATGTTGGAAACCCCCTGGGAAGGTTGCAAATTGATTGATTGATTGATTGATTGATTATATTTCTATGCCGCCCTTTTCCCCGGAGGGGACTCAGGGCGGCTCACAATCCAAGTCAGGGGGAGGGTTACAAATAAGGAAAAGAAAAAAGCACGAAACAAAACAGTACCACAATTTAAAAGCACACAACAACCATACCATTCGAGAGGGGACAAAAGCTCATTAGCCCCAGGCCTGTTGGAACAGCCAGGTTTTAAGGGCTTTGCGGAAGGCCTGGAGGGTGGTGATCACGTGACTATAGAGACACTACTAAGTTATAAGGACCAGTTGTAAGTCACTTTATTCCTTGCCATTGTAATGTAGAATCACGGTTGAATGTTCGTTAAATGAATGGTCAGAAGTTGAGGACTATTTGTATGCCAGTGACTTGAATAGTAGTTTAGGCAGCTGTCTTAATGCAGTGTTGACCAATCTTGGCTACCTTAAACCAGCAGCTCCCAACCTTTGTGGCTTGGTAGCCCTGCTGGGGGGGAGAGAAGGGAACTAGGCCGTGTGAATGGCAGGCTGGCATGCCTGTGAGTGCCTGCTGGCACTCCAATCACACAACTTGAGCTATGTATGCACGCTCTGGCCAACCACTTGTGCAACCCAATTCTAAATAGGCCACAGCCCAGTAGTGGGCGGCGGTTCCACCACAAATCTGCGAAGCCCTTATCCGCGGAGACATAAGCGCGAAGACTAATTCGCGCCGTTCAAAGCGCTAAGGAAAAACGCGACCCTACCGCGATGACATAATCGCAGAGGGCAAATCAGCGCATTCCCAAGCACTCAGTACCCTAAACCTAATCCTAACCCTAACCCTAAACCTAACCCTAAACTTAACCCTAAAACAAACCCCTAAACCTAATCCTAACCCTTACCTTAATGGAAATCGGCTTTCTGCCGCAGCACCGTTTTAAAGCGCCCTTCTGTTGCCGCACTGTTGTCGCAGCGGTGATGACGCGCGATGATGACGTCGCGGCTTTAGCGACGCGCTTATGTCTCCGCGGATAAGGGCTTCGCGGTTTTGTCATGCCACGGTGGGTGGCGGGCCAGGGGTTGGGGATCTCTGTCTTAAACTACAAAGTTTAAGATGTGTGCATGTTTTAAAACTGTCAAGGGGGAGAAACATTGTCTTAAAGTTGAAGAACTGAAGTTGACCTTGGATTGTCAGGTTATCAGAGCTCTTATTTCTGTTATGTGTATTCTCTTCTGAATCTTGGCCCAAGGACAAATGTTTTAAAACAAACCACATTTGCTTGTTTTTTGTTTTTTTTAACAGAACACATTCAAGAGCCTTTCCTCATAGCAGTACAGAATGAACGCCTGAGAGTCATGCCGGCGAGCTTTCTACCACCTTGTCCTGTCAATAAAGCAGGTCTGTGAGCAAAGCAGAGAATGCAGAAAACATCATAATCTAACACAGGGCTGTCCAATCTTGGCAACTTGAAGACTTGGGGACTTCAATTCCCAGAATTCCCCAGCCAGCCATGCTGGGAGTTCTGGAAGTTTACAAGTCCTTAAAGTTGCCAAGGTTTTGGACAGCTCAGATCTAACAAAAGGCTTGGGAGTGTGGATGGAATTTCCCCCCCTCTGAGCAGGACAAAATACTCCTTTCTGGTGCCCTTTCAGCCAGGGGGTTCATAAGGACATTCTAAAATAAGGTGACCATATATATTTTGAATCACAAGGTATGAAACTAGAACAAACAGAATTATTTGCATATTTTTTGCACTTCAGCCAATCTTTTTGGCCATTGCTAATAACCCTTAGCCTTTAGAGCAACTCTCTTTAGAATTAAGTGGCCATCCTCTCTGTATGTATCACAGTTAAACTTCAGAATACATTTTTTAGTAAAATACAAGTTGGCTTTGGTTGATTAAAGATGTTTTAATATGGATTCCTGGAGTGGGAAGATTTATTGACTCATAATTGACTTTACATCAAAGAGACTCAGAGAAAGCCAGCTCTGCGGGAGGGCACTTACGCTTAGTTCAACCATAATTTAATAGTACATCATTTGCACCAATTCATCTCATTTGCATAGTGACATCTTTACACATGGTAAAGGTAAAGGAATCCCTGTGGATTTTACTCCGCTAGTCATTGCCGACTATAGGAGGTGATGCTCATCTCCATTTCAAGGCCACTGAAGAAGACATTTCCATGGTCATGTGGCCAGGGGCTAGGACAGGAACTCACCCCATAGCGTGCAGCTCAGGTCTTGAACCTGGGCTGCCAAATTTCCAGCCACCAAGCCCAACGTCTTAATTGCTGAGCCATCATGCCTCTCCCCTTCAGATTCACAGCCATTGACACGCGTTTGATGCAAACTACCACGAATGAGATCATTTGAAATATTTGACACTGCTAAGCAGTGATGTACTTCGTCATGAATGACATAGTAGCTTTATAGACATTTGAAGCAGTGGTGGATCCCTACCGGTTTGGACTGGTTTGGCGGCCTGGGTCGTTGGAACCGGCAGTGACCCAGGCCTGCCACGCCCCCGAACCTGTTCTCCGGGCGGCGCCATAGGCACCACCATCTTGTTTTTTAGTTCTGCGGATGCACAGAACAGTTTTAATTGTACTGCACCTGAGGGTGCAATGCGCATCACACGCACGTCCGTGTGGCGCGTACATGAGCAAACCAGCCATAATTTGGAGATAACAGATACCCCCTTCTACTCATTGGCGGATAATAGCTATGGTGGCGCAGTGGTTAGAGTGCAGTACTGCAGGCTATGTCTGCTGATCACCAGCTGGCAGAAGTTTGGCAGATCGAATCTCACCAGGCTCAAGGTTAACTCAGCCTTCCATCTTTCCAAGGTTGGTAAAATGAAGAGCCAGATTGTTGAGGGCAAGAGACTGACTCTGTAAACTGCTTAGAGTGAGCTGTAAAGCACTATGAAGTAGTATATAAGTCTAAGTGCTATTGCTATTGAGGCTTCCTTGCAGTTTTACCAGCCAGTCTCTTAACAATTTCTCATGGGAGGCTTTTTTTTTTTAAAGTTTAAATTTATTTATTTTCAAAACAAACACAACACATAAAATCTTCCTTTTTTACATACTGTAGAAAGTGTATCAGTTGGTTTCAAAAGACTTTCGTGCATCTCTTCCACAGTCATCAAGCATAATTCATATTAACTGAAGTATTTTAACTCAGATATTTATACATATTACCATCATTATTCCTCCATTTAACTACAATTGTTTAATTGTTATCCCTCCTTCCTTCCCTCCTTCCTTCCTTCCTTCCCTCCTTTTCTCCTTCTCTCCTTCGTTTCCCCCTTCCTTTCCTCCTTCCTTTCCCCCTTCTCTCCTACATTCCCTCCTTCCTTCCCTCCTTCCTTCCCTCCTTTCTTCTCTCCTTCCTTCCCTCCTTCCTTCCCTCCTTTCTTCTCTCCTTCCTTCCCTCCTTCCTTCCCTCCTTGCTTCCCTCCCTCCTTCCCTCCCTCCTTCCTACCCCCCTTTCTTCTCTTTCTTCTCTCCTTCCTTCCTTCCTCCTCTCCTTTCCCTTCTCTCCTTCCCCTTCCTCCCCTTTACCCTTCCCCTCTTCTTCCCATTCCTCCCCTATTTCCTACTCTTACATTCCCTCCCATTCTTCCTCTGCCTTTCCCTTTCTCCTATTCCTCTTCATGGGAGGCTTTTAATAAGCCATTCAAACTTTTGCATCACACATCCCAAAAAGTGCATCTGTGCAAGTTTTGATGTTAGGACTCTTTCCCTTTAGGAGTCCTCCTCCTAGGAGACGCTTACAACATGAGGCATCCTCTGACAGGTGGAGGAATGAGCGTTGCTCTGAATGACATCAAGATCTGGAGATGTTTGCTACAGACCATTCCGGACTTGTATGAAGACTCTGCTCTATTGCAAGTAAGATGCTTATATTTTTTCTTTCATAAAGAATTGAGGGTCTCCACGTTTCTTTTATGCCACTTCAAGTACACACTCTACATTTGAAGTCTTTTTTTCCCCATCTGATTGAATACCAAGTGGACCAATCTGTTGGAAATTTATCTTTTGGAAGAATTGAAAATAAAATGCAGGTAGAAGATTTCACTGGGATTTACAAAGAAAAAGTAGACAAAGGGAGAGATCTAAAAAAAACTTAACAAAATAATAAGGAAAAGAGGAGAACAGGGAAAACCTTGGGGAAAGTTACTAGATTAATGCAAGTAAATACTCTGAAGAAAAGATACAATAACCAGAAAAACAGGGAAAAGAGAAAGAAGTTAGGGGAAAGGGGGAGAAGAAGGAAAAGAATAAAAAAGTAGAATTTTTGAGAGCACAAGAGAAAATGGTTAACAGAGGAAGAAAGGGAAAAGAGTTACATTAGTAGACTAAAGAGAATAGTAGTAAGATTATTATTATGTAACTAATGAAGAAATACAGAAATGATAGTATATTGTTAATGGTAGAAAAAAATTGAAAGAAATGCTCTCTATGCTTAAATTGAATTAGAGGAGGTATGCTGCTCATAGAAAAATATACCAGTGGAGAAAATAAGAAATGAAAATTTGGTATAACTTTGGAGGGGCAATTGAAGATATTGTTTAGGTATTAAGAAACAATAAGGTGGGGTGTTAGGGGGGAGGGGGGATATATAGTATGTGCTAGATTTTAAAGTAATGTGACGGCACTTGTATACTGTTGCTCTTTAATTCCACTGTAAAAATAGGACAAGCTGAATATATTAATAGATTGTAGAAATACACCAAAGGGAGGAGTAGAGGGATAGAAGAAAGAGGGGTAGCGAGGGTGGGAGAGAGGACTGGAGGGAGGGGGAGAAGGAAGGGAGGGAGTGTACTGGGAGAGAGGAGTGGTAGAGGGGGAGGGGAAGTAGGGTAGAGGGGAATAATGGAGGGAAGAAGGGAAGTTGGAGGGGGGCGAAAGAAAGGGTGTATGGAGGGTCGAAGAGGTACATTGGGTTTCTATTTTGGGGGGTATTGCCGACAAGAGGAATGCCTGTGTTTATTGTTTAATGTTATATGGCCCTGGTTATGCACAGTATATATGTGACTGTACGAAAATGAAATGGAAAATAAAAACACATTTACAGAAAGAAAAAAACACCATAGAAAACGAAACAATAACTATAAAGATGAAAAATAATGGAAGAGAATAATTTGGCTGAAAGTGAAAACAAAACTCTGATGTAAAAGGGACTATGTAATTGAGAGGATGTAAAAGAAAAGACCCGGACAACTCTTTTTCCTATAGCATGTGTAATTTGTATTAAAAAATTTAAAAAACCTTGAATGGGAAATTGATCTTTTGCAGGCCAAAAAGACTTTCTACTGGACGAGAAAGAAGTCTCATTCCTTTGTTGTGAATGTTCTTGCTCAGGCGCTTTATGAATTATTTGCTGCAACAGATGGTATGTGCTTGTTTAGAAATGCACTTTCTTTCAAGTCTGGTTCTTCTCCTCTTCTTTAGCATAATTATTTGTGCTGCATCCCTGCTTCTCTTCTGGCTGTCTCTTTCATTTTTGATTGTTTTCAAGTTGCCAAGGTTGAGAAATACTGGTCTTAAAGGTTTAAGTTAACTGACTTCCTGTACATCCTGTCTAATTGCCATCTGATGCATGGCCTTTTTGAAATATTGGCATTTTTCTCTCAGGCTCCTTCCTCCATAACCAG
This sequence comes from Thamnophis sirtalis, assembly GCF_051295495.1. Classification (NCBI taxonomy): domain Eukaryota; kingdom Metazoa; phylum Chordata; class Lepidosauria; order Squamata; family Natricidae; genus Thamnophis; species Thamnophis sirtalis. The sequence continues at coordinate 112,651,911 of NW_028261382.1, read as the reverse complement.
TCCTCTTTACAGTTAATCAAATAATTATTCACCTGCCTGTACACTTACTCATTTTTATGTTGTAAGAAATCTCTCTCTCTCTCTCTCTCTTTGCATATGTATATGTGTTTGTGTGTGTCGAGCCCAAAATTTATGTTGATAACCGAGACAATTGTTAAGTGAGTTTTGCCCCATTTTATGATTTCTTGCTAGTCGTTAAGTGAATCACTGCAGTTGTTAAGTTAATAACCCAGGTGTTAAGTGAATCAAGTTTCCCGATGGATTTTGCTCGTCAGAAGGACACAAAAGGTGATCATATGACCTTGGGACACAGCAACGGTCATAAATATGAATCAGTTGCCAAGTGTCTGAATTAAGATCACATGACCCTGGGGATGATGCAAAGGTCGTAACTGTGAAAAACGGTCATAAGTTACTTTTTCAGTGCTGTTGTAACTTTGAACAGTCACTTAAATGAACTGCTGTAAATCAAGGACAGCAGTTGTACTGTACATATACATTTGATGACACTTATATTCTTGTTAATTATTTATCTTGCTCCATTTCTGGCCACAATACTAGGCTCTAGGCCTGGGGATCAGAATATGGACACCCCTCTTTGAACCCTACACAACTCTTACCAGATTTTAATTTTTTTAAGGTTTGTTTGAAAAATAAAAATGAAATCAAGCATCTCCTTGAATTTCAAAAAAGCTATAGAGCACCGTTTTTTTACTTCTGCAACAGGGGTGGGTTCCTGCCGGTTCTAACCTCTTCTATAGATTTTCATTTTCATTTCCTAATTTTGCCTGGCCTTTCTGCTAAAAGGTGATGTCATGTTTCCTCTGTTTGACAGATTCTCTGCACAAGTTAAGGAGAGCCTGCTTTTTCTACTTCAAGCTTGGGGGCAAATGTGTGTCTGGTCCAGTTGGATTACTTTCCATGTAAGTTGGGGTAGTGCCCCCACCTTTCTTGTTCAACTTGTTATTGACAGCAGTTGTAGGTAGCATAACCATGACTTGCCTTAAGAGCCTTTAGACAGAGACACACGGAATGTAATAACCATCAAAGGTTTTCTGGCTAGACCAGTGATAGTCAACCTGGTCCCTACCGCCTACTAGTGGGCGTTCCAGCTTTCATGGTGGGCAGTAGGGGTTTGCTGTAACTCTGCTTTATAAATTTTATAAAGTTACTTCCCTACTTTATAAATCACCATTACTGTGGAACCGGTGGGTGGTTAGAAAATTTTACTACTAACAGAGATACAAAAGTGGGCGGTAGGTGTACAAAGGTTGACTACCCCTGGGCTAGACGATTAAATCAAGCCATATACCATATTTTATTTAATAATTATCTAGGGTGTAAGTGGATGAATTGGCTAAGTCAGAATACAAATAGTTCTCAACTTATGCCCCCAATTGGAACTGGAACTTCTATTGCTATGCAATGCAGTTGTTAAGTGAATCATGCTTGATTTTATAATCTTGGGGGGATTTTATAATCAATGGGGAAAGCCAGGTTAAGTGAACCTGGCTTCCCCCATTGATTTTGCTTGTGAGAAGCCCCTAGGAAAGGTCTGCAAATGGAGATCATAAGGCCCTGGGACACTGCCACTGTCATAAATACATGCCAGTTTCCGAATGACAAAAGTTTGGGTCACATGACTGCAGAGCCATTGCTATAGTTGTAAGTGCAAGAACTGATCATAAGGTAACTTTTTCCAACACCACTTTAACTTTGAACTGTCATTAAATGAAGGTAAGTTGAGGACTACTTCTATGAAGGTTGAATGAAATCTTTCCAATTATTGATTTCTTCAGCCTTTCATGATAATCTATATACCGATATATAAAAGCGGCTGTGTGTATGTATGTTCCAGCATAACTCTGGAATGCCTTGGGCAATTTCAACCAAACTTGGTACCTAGATAACTTACTCTCTGGAAGCAATAGCAATAGCAATATAGCAATAGCAGTAGACTTATATACCGCTTCATAGGCCTTTCAGGCCTCTCTAAGCGGTTTACAGAGAGTCAGCATATTGCCCCCAACAATCTGGGTCCTCATTTTACCCACCTTGGAAGGATGGAAGGCTGAGTCAACCCTGAGCCGGTGAGATTTGAACCGCTGACCTGCTGATCTAGCAGTAGCCTGCAGTGCTGCATTTAACCACTGCGCCACCTTGGCTCTTGCAAATACTGTGGGGGTAAGACACCCCTAAAATCGCTCAGGGTATGTGTTCTTTTAAAATATGGCCCGTTGGGCCTTAAAATAGCTTCTACTGAACAGCGCAGTGGAGTTGCCATGGTAGCGGCTCCTTGGTACTCCACAAGGGGGCTCCCTCTGGTAAGATGGAAAATCCAACATTAGAAATTATGTTTGGTCTGGACATTTTCCCCTTATAAATAAATACCCAGGCAATGCCGGGTTATCGGTTAGTAGCAATTAAATCTAAGACCTTCCACATATAAAATACTTATAACTGAGTGTGGTGTCTCAGTATGACCCTACAGTTCTTGAAAATGTAAAAGGGTAGAATTAGCAATAAAACTTCGGTTTGCCTGCTTACGATGGTAACAAATGTTGAATAAAATAGCCAAGAGAGAACGAGGAACTGAGCAGGAACAAGTAGGATTTCAGAAAACTGAAGAATGGGAGTAGCTGAAGTGAGCCTAATAAACTTAGTCAGAAACTAAGAACTTGTTATACAACCGCTTAAATATTGAATTATCCTCAGGGGTGGGTTGCTGCTGTCATTACTGCCGGTTCGGTGTGTGCGCACTCTGTGCGTGCGCAGTTGCCTGTAAATAAGTCTGTACATGTGCAGAACATTAAAAAATGCCCCCCAAACCCATGCTGCGGCGACCCAGGAACCGGTTTGGAGGCGTGGCCAGCCTGGGTGCTGCCAGTTCTGCGACCCAGGCCAACATTTCACTAACGGTTTGCCCGAACTGGTGCAAACCAGTAGCAACCCACCTCTGGTTATCCTGTGTTGTAAAGGAAGTTTATACGGAAAAGCAGAGAGAACTGACATATTGTAAAAAGTGATTTGGGTTCTCAGCTTTCTATGGAAAAGTTTCAAGGGGGAAAAAAAGGCAATATTCTTTATTCTATTACCCTGCCATATTCATGGATGGTCTTTTCATAGTTTCTAGTATTGTACTCACAAAAAATATATTCCTCATAATTTATTTCTGCTACCAAATCTTTCTTTACAGCTTGTCTCCGAAGCCCATCGTCCTGATCGGCCACTTCTTCGCCGTTGCCCTCTACGCCACTTATTTTTGTTTCAAATCCGAATCTTGGATCACCAAACCCCGGGCCATTTTCAGCAGCCTCGCGGTGTTGTACCGAGCTTGCTCAGTCATCTTCCCGCTTATATATTCTGAAATGAAATACCTCATCTACTGAATACAGAAGGGCAAAGAGATGGGAAGAGGAACGGCTCGGATTTCTTTCGCGCCTTCCGGACGTGTCCCGTCTCTTGAAGTCGAAAAGACAAAAGCAGCAGCAACAACAAAACTGACGGCCTGAGATCTCGCAGTGGCGCTTTGAGATTTATAAGCAGATAGATAATCTTGTCAAACAAGGGCCTGTAAAAAAAACAAACCCTACCATTCTAATCCAAAAGAGCAAAAAGGGGATCACAACAGTTACTTCGGAGAATAAGTGGTCTAGCATATTAGGGGAGGGGGTGTTGGCAGATTGCCACAATCTTCTCTTTCCTTGCCCCCCTCTGACATTTGAGGCCAGGACTTATAAAAAAAAAAAAAGACATTTCTAGAGCTACTGGTCTGAACTATTGAGTGTATGCCCAGAGATCAAAGCTTAGAAACCCCCCAAATTCTGTTCACATTTTTCTAGCCCTGCAGAATTGACTTGATTTCCCTTCTCCATGACCAGCTGCTCTTCTATTTCCTTCTCTCTGTCTCTGTCTCTCTCTTTGTCTCTCTCTCTCTCTGTCTGTGTGTGGCGGGGCGAGAGAGAAGAAATGGGAGTTTGTGCAGCCTCTTAATAGGGACTTACCAACAATGGCAATTACAGTCATCTTGCCAGGAGGGGACAAATCAAAAATGGTTGTTTTTGCTTATGTTAGCACAGTAAACCAAGTATGGGCTATATCATACTGTTCTTAGGTCACAGGTAAAAACTGTCTTATTTAAATGACCTTCCAAATTCACTTTGCAGAGAGAAACTGGGAAAAAAGTATTCTCCCTAACCTGTTTTTTAAGAAAAAAATATAGGATTTTATTTATTTATGGAGGAATGCTGGCTGAGCTTCGCACCGTTGCCTGAAATGATGCAGCCCAGAGCTTACCACACCAGGAAGAAGTAAGCCAATACTGAGATTCATGTAATGACTGCTAGGAATTCTAGTTGCCTTCATATGGCCAGCTTCATTAGAACTGTCTCATTTTGAGAGGTTAGATTAGAACTAGGGAACCTCAAGATGTTGTACTAGAAGCTTCATAAATAAGTGATGGCTGGGGCTGATGGACCTTGGAATCGCAACATCTCAAGGCAAGGTGGATGGCAGAGGAGGAATTAGTGCAGAGGGAGCAGCAATGTCTCTGTATGACACCACTGTCTCCATTCTGTTGGATTTCTGGGAAGAGAGTCAAGCATCATGGACAGAAAGATTTAGCAATTGGGTATATACCGAGATAAACAGGATTATGTGCCTGTCTTCACATACATAAAAACACACATTTGTCTGTGTTACCTTGTACAAATAAAGTTTCTAAAAGATACTTGCAACGACCCTTTTCAACTTCTGTAACAGAGATAGCTAAAATGGCAGTAGAAATGACACTGCCTTGTTACATTGATAAAATAAATGAATCTAAGGTCAATCAATTTCTAAAAAAAGCATTCGCAACTCTTACATGTATATTTCTTCATTGATACTTTCTGGCGTTGAGCTTTTTTGTCAAGTAACATGTAAACATATATTCCATGAATATGCTGTGTTTTTCTTTCAGGTTCTGGTACATATTCTAGAGATCTTCTCCATTTTCTTTTCCATTTAATTTTAGAAGGAAGGGGAAGAGTCTTCTGATAGGTCCAAAAACATTTTTGAGGGGGGGGGGGGGGGCTAAAGGTCTTGCTTTTAAATGGGTGCCAGGAGTAGGCAGTGCCAAGACAAAAATCAATTCAATTAGAATAAAAACAAACCAGTAGCACTATAGGTTGTCATCTCAAGTATATATACATATACATACATATATATATACACATATACATATATGTATGTATGTATGTATGTACCATGTATATAATGTATATGTATATGTATATATGTATATATATTTGTAGTTGCCTTTAAGCATGCAATTTTTAACAGGACCTTTGGAGAGAGGGGTGAACAACTATATTCTCGTTATTGTTATCGCCCAGAACTTAACAATAAATTCTTGCTTTTCTGATCATTTTTGTGCAACTCTTAATTTACGTTCTCACATTCTATTAAGGTTGAGATTCTGTGCTGGTTGCAAATTGGATGTCCGGAAATGGGAGGCAGAAACTCTAACCCCCACCTTGATCTGGTATAATGTAACATAGGAAAGACAGAAAATCAGGCTTTCAAGAATTTGTTATTGTATTTTAATATGTTAAATAATACAATCATTACCTAGGTTTCTCAACTTATACCAAACAAAATTGAGTTTTTTTGACCTTCGGTGTCAGTGATTGCTAACCTTTTTGTCGACGTGCCAACTGTGCTTGTGCGCATGACCCAACTTGTAATGCACGTGTGACACCCCCCTGCGTGGCCCGCCTCTGTGCATGTGACCCCCCACCACCTGTGCATGCACATGACCCCCCTTCGCCCTGTTTTGGGCCTAGCAGGCCTCCCTGCAGCCTCCTGGGACCAAAAATGGGCTACGGGCACGCACGTGTTGGACCAAAAATGCTTCGCACCTCCACACTTGAGTGCGCGACTCCCACTGCCCCCCTGTGCATGTGTGGTGTCCCACATCCCCCATTAATGCACAGTAGAGACCCAATAATCGGCTGGCAAGAGGCACCTGCGCATGCATGGTGGAGCTGAGCTGGGGTGACGGCTTGCGTACTCATAGACAGGGCTCTGCGTGCCACCTCTAGCACATGTGCTATAAGTTCACCATCACGGTTCTTTGTTGTCCGAGTATTGAAGCAGTGTAATTATATGGAAAGGGCTACCTCAAATTGTGGACGAGAGAGACCTAATGAACAGGAATATGGTATATTAACTAAATTAGAAATTTAAGTAACTAGGAATCAAATAGGAGAATTAGCAAGTGAAAATTTATTGCAATAAATATAATGCTGCCTTACGGTCCAACCTTACCGTTAATACATTCTTTGAATAGCATGTGTCCATGACAAGCACGGCTGGTTTATTTGGCTAAGGAGACAATGGAAGCTTGCTGAGGCTAATAGAAGTATGATAAGATTGCTATGTCTTCTGGTGACCAGGTAACAGGAGAAAGATAGCATCATTGTCTAATATCAGATAAGTTCGGAAGTCAGCAAACCTTGGATCAAGTATTTAGCATGCAAGCTTCATGAATTGTATATTGTATACAGTTGTATATTAACATTGTATATGTTATTAACGGGGTTGAATCAAGACATGAAGTGTTAGTACTATTTTGTAATGCCTTGGTTAAGGCCACACTTGGAATGTTGCTGTCAGTTTTGGTTGCCACGAAGTTAAAAAGATGTGGAGACTTTAGAAAGAGTGCAGAGAAGAGCAACAAAGATGATTAGGGGACTGGAGGCTAAAACATATACAGAATGGTTGCTGGAATTGGGTATGTCTAGTCTTATGAAAAGAAGGACTACGGGTGACATGACAGTAGGGTTCTAATGTCTAAGGGACTGCCACCAAAGAAGGGGGGGGGGGTTTCAACCTATTTTCCAAAGCACCTGAGGGCAGGACCAGAAGCAGTGGATAAAAACTAAGCAAAAAGAGAAGCAAGGTAGAACTAATAAGAAATTTCCTGACAGGGTAATCAATCAGTGAAACAGCTTGCCTTTAGTAGTAGCGAGAGCTCCACTTTTAAGTTTTAAAGAAGAGATTGAACAGCCATTTGTCTAAAATGGTAGAGGGCTTCCTGCTTGAGGAAAAGGTTGGACTAGAAGACTTCCAAGGTCCTTCCAATTCTGTTATTCTAATTCTGATTAACATATGCTGAATAGTGGTACTATGTAAATAATGCACTGGTGAAAAAGGTAAACATTTACAATCCATTCATTTCACTGTTATTTTTTCCAGCTGCATTACAAAAAATATTGTTCCATATTCACATGCTAGTCACTAGGAACAGAAGTGATTTCTGTAAAGGAATTGTGTATGTCATAGGTTAAGTACGAAATACACACTGCTTGATTTTAATAATCCATTGACTATGATGCCATGATTCCAGTTATCTTTATGCAGAATATTAATATTCAGTGATTAGCAAACTCATAGATTTGTAGATGCTTTTTTCCTCGTCACTTTTTGAGGTTGGTTTCTTGTTAATTCAGTTAATTCAGAATCAGCTGCTGATATTTCATAGAACTGTCCGAAATTCATCAAAAATGAAATTAGGCACGTGGGCCTCGACCACCTAAAGAAAAAAAAGGGCTCGTTATTCCTGTTAAATATTTGTTTTTACTTTTTACATTTTACTTTTTAAATGTTCTTATTAAGCTTAATTTTAGGGTAAAAGACAAATAAAACAAAAAAAAACATGAGAAAGTTAAAGAAAAGTGCAGAAATGCAAAAGTGCAGAATGAGGCAAAAAAGGAAAACGTATGTATTGATTTTCAAGTTGTTTCAGTGCAGTAGGATATAAAAGAGGTTCCAGCCTCAATCTTTTGCTTTGCATTTTCAAGTGTTTCAAACTATTTCTATATTTGAGCCATTGGCTTTCTGAAGAGAAGGACTTAGACATGAAATGGGAAGCTGCCACTAGAGAAGAATCTGCTATTTTTATTAAATCTACACTTAATTCTTTTAAGTTCTGGTAAGCTCGCCATTTGCAGATCAAATTTTATTTTCAGAAAAGATGAGCCTTGTTTCCAACTTAATGGTGAACTAAGTTATTCAGAGTGTGATGTCCAAAGTCCAAGCAAGCCAGCCTTGCAAAAGCAAACTGCTCAATTATTCCTTTATAGGAATCTCAGTTGTGGCTGCCTTTTAAAACCAGAATGATCAGAAATGATCTTCCTAGGACACTCACTGTGTCACGTTGCCGTCACGTGATATTTCACAATGTTTTTCACCATGTCACGGAGCTGAGGTGGGTGTGGCCTGTGCATGATGCATCTGGCCTGTGGGTCCCTCGTTTGACACCCCTGTCCTAGGGGAAATTATGCTATCTTGGGAATTCTGGGAGTTGAGATCCAAATATCTTTAAAAAGTCCTGAAGTTTGGGGAACACCGCTCTATAGCATATCTAAAGATAATCTGAGAAATACAGACAAAAATTCTGGGTGCTTTTGTCAATTCAGTACATTGGACGCATTCTCAATTTTTTTTGTTATACTCACCCTTCTTGGTAATTTTGTGTAACGAACATAATCTTCCAAAAAAAGCAGGGCACCCACAACATCTGCTGGCATTTCTGGGACCTTCTGGCTGCGAATAGGCACAAAACCACAAGACAAAATGCATTTAATTTTGGTACATCTCTGATGGGAGAAAACACCTCTTACCTCCATATAGGTTCAACTTAATTCAACAATAATTTAGAATGGAGTCATTTTTTGCAGTTAGACTTATATACCGCTTCATAGGGCTTTCAGCCCGCTCTAAGCGGTTTACAGAGTCAGCATATTGCCCCCAACAACAATCCGGGTCCTCATTTTACCCACCTCGGAAGGATGGAAGGCTGAGTCAACCCTGAGCCGGTGAGATTTGAACAGCCGAACTGCTGAACTAGCAGTCAGCTGAAGTAGCCTGCAGTACAGCACTTTAACCACTGTGTCACCTCGGCTCCTCACATTTTGTGTGTCACAGCACAGCAGAGGCAAAACCTAGCTGAGACTGGCTGATCTCCCCCTACCACCTCTTATTTTAAGAGGGATTAAACCTGGTAAGTTATCTAAGATGTATAAAGGTATGTCAAATGAATATTGGAAGTGTAAAAGTAAAGAAGGGACTTTTTATCATCTACTAGCGGATAACCTGGTGTTGCCTGGGTATTTATTTATGGGGGGGAAATATCTGGACCAGTGGTGGGTTGCAGGCGGTATGCCCCGGTACAGGCATACCGGAGCCTGCCCTGAGCACTGAATACCGTTCTGGTACAGTGCTCCGGAGGGCCCACCTGCCCGTCCGAGCTCCTTACTGGTCTTTTAAGTCTTTGGTGCTTACACGCACGGCACCTACAGCGCCTGAGCAAAGCTCTGAAGAGCAGCTGGAGCGTCGAGGCTCGTGGAGGCGCTAAGATGCATGTGCACGCTGCGCGCGTCCATGTGAACGCTGCCAGGCCTGTTCCAACCATACCGGTTGGAACGGGATCCGTAACTCACAACTGATCTGAACCAAATGTAATTTCTAATGTTGGATTTTCCCTGTTACCACAGGGAGTCTCCTTGTGGAGTCCTTTGAAGCCATTACCATGGCAACTCCACTGCGCTATACAGTAAAAGCCATTTTACAGCAGTACAGAAGAAGCCATTTTAAGGCACAACAGACTATCTTAACAGAACACAGCCTACGAGGGATGTTAGGGGTATCTTATCCCCACAGTATTTTTTTTTCCAGAGTAAGTCCATCTTTGTACCAAGTTTGGTTGAAGTTGCTCAAGGCGTTCCAGAGTTATGCTGGAGAAAACACACACACACACACACACACACACACACACACACAGACAGACAGACATACATTTTCAAATTTTTCTGTATTAAAATATGAATCATACTCCTTTTTTTTGCTTTATCACATGTCCACCAACTTTCATATATATATATTTCATATGTATGTATGTATGTATGTATGTATGTATGTATGTATGTACATGAATTGTAGAGAGCAATTCATGTGTTCTGAACCATGAAGTGTAACCGTCAACTCAGAAATTCAAATTAAAACTTCTTGCATAATGGCTATCGGCTGCCATTTGAAGGGGAATGTCCTCCTAGCTATGCTTGCTGGGGGATTCTGGGAGTTGAAGTTCACAGGACTTAAAGTCACCAAGGTTGAGAAACACTGTCCTAGCATTTGATTCAGGAGAAGTTGGTACCTGGTGCACTGTTCCATTGTGGAGCGAACAAACTGACCGATCAGACCCAGAAACTGTTCCTTGTAGCGTGAATGAAACTGCTTCAGCAAGGTCAGGAGTCCCAGCACCAGAGGTGGCCAGTCAATGGGATCGGCTGGCTTTCGACACACCATCCCTGAAGGAAAACAAAACCTAACTCAATACATTTCCTCATAGTTTGGGAGGGTTGCTGCATAAGAAGACACAGCTGGTGGCATCAATTTCAAAATACTATGGAAAATTCATGTTATATGGTGGAGAAAAAGAAGAGAAATGGATTCTTTTTTGCAAGATTCACCCTGGATTATAGTCCACCTTAATATTTGCAAGCTGCGTCGAAGGAACACAACTGCTCCCTTTGCAGGTACATCTCCATCGTCACACTCTAGGAGAAGCAGTTTGTCTCATTCAGCTGAGACACCAAGAAACCTTGACGCCATTTTGCCTGCTCTTTCCCAAGCCGCTAACCACTAACAAACCACGTTGCATAACCCTTCTGGCTCTGGGGCAAGCTCACACTGGGTTTCTCTTCTCTCTGGTCTCTCTAGTCCCATGATGGAAAACCTATGACACGTATGCCACAGGTGGCAGGCGGAGCCATTTCTTAGGGCATGCGAGGCGTTGCCCCGTCAGCACCAGTGCACATGCGTGCACTGGCCAGCTGATTTCGGCCTTAATTTTCAGCTGTTTTTTGCCCTCCAGAGGCATGAGTGTGTGTGTGTGTGAATTGCGTACATGCATGCGGGGTGGAGGGGAAGGACTAATAAAATTATGGGTGTGGGCACATATGCGCAGGACCTCCCTCGCGCTCCCCCTCCTTTTGGCACATGATTGCAAAAAGGTTAGCCATTACTGCTCTAGTCACCCTGGCCTTCTCTCTGGATTGGGCCATAACCCAATCAAGAGTGCGCATAGCGTGACTACTATCTTTTGAGACAACCCAGGAGCAAAATACAGGACATAGAGGTTTGTGTAAAAGAACAGTGGTTTTATATAGGGCAAATTTAGAGCAATGAAACTCTGCAATTCTATCTGCAAGGAAATTTAAGTGCTGATAATTTCACTAGAGTGAAAATACTTTTCACTTAAAGTGAAAAAAATGCAGAAGAATTATACCATACCTGAGTTTTTATTGTACTGAAGTTTTGGCAACTGAGAAATCAGAAACAGAAAGTTCACAATGGGGAAATACGGCAATCGCTTCGTTGTAATGTAGATCTGGGAAAGAACATTTTGGAGGAAAGAATGTATTAAATTTTTTTTAAAATCCGGATTATTTTACAATCCCCGTTTTAGACAGCAAAGCAATGAAATTCTTACAGCTTTAAAAAAAAAACTTAGAAGAACTGAAGAAGAGATTATGCTACGCTAAATTGATTAAAAAGAAAGAACAGAGGGAGAAAAAAATCTATTGAAAAAAAAGAGAAAATAATGTTATAGTTCTACAGTTGAGAAACTAGGCCATCAAGTTAAGGATAACTTTTTCTGAAGATGCTGTTTAATTAAGGTACCTTCACTAAAGAAACCCTTTCTATCCACACCTTCTAAATGTTGGATAGGGATTTTGAAATAAAGCTTGAAGTGATGACCAATACATTATCTATTTCTGTTTGCACTGCTGGCCCATTGTTTCAATACTGTCCAGAGTTGTTGCACGGCTGGGTGATAAATTTAAACAAATAAACAAATAAATAATTTTCCCCATCTCTCTCCTCCCCATTCCGCACTCCAATATACACTCTGCTGCCTCTTTTTCCAATAAATGAATTCTTTTCCTGCCAGTTTCACATAGAAACACAGAACGGAGACTTTTTAGCAGGGTGGATAATAATCAATGATTAAAAAATAATAATAATTGGATTTTTAAATTGGATTTATTTTTATCAAGTTTATTTTAATAGAATGCTTTTGGAGTAAATATCTATCTAAAGAAAGTTTTCTATTTAAGAGACATTCATAATTTAGTTCATTCAGCATGAAATGGAGCTTAGTTATATAGCACGAGAGGCTGTATATTCCGCAATACTGAAATTGTCAGTGAGTCAACAGTGGGTCAGAGGAGGAGCTGCTGCGGGATAGAGATGACAGCTGCTCTTTCAAAATTATGATTTAAATCGGGTCGATTTAAATCAAGCCTTTTTACTGGTAATTTAAATCATGATTTAAATCGACTCAATTTGAATGAAACCCACCCTGCCTTTTAGTAAAGATTGTGTCTCCTAAGTTAGAAAGCCATGCTGACTAAACACGCCAGTGATTGGTGCAACACATTGGGATGGCACCAAGGGCTGAGATAGCTTTAATAAGAAAAATCGTGACCCGTCAAAACCGCGGTCCACTAAAGCGCGCTCGACGAAAGCGCGTACCTGACGTCATCAGCAGCGCGACGAAAAAAATTAAAAATAAATTAAATTGAAATTAAAATAAAATTAAAGCAAGCCGATTCACATAAAGGTAAGGGTTAGGTTTAGGGTTACGTTAAGCGTTAGGGTTAGGTTTAGTGTTAGGTTAAGGGTTAGCGTTAGGTTTAGCGTTAGGTTAAGGGTTAGCGTTAGGTTTAGGGTTAGGTTAAGGGTTAGGTTTAGGGTTAGGTTTGGGGGGGTTAGGGTAAAGTTTTCGCTTTAATTTTAAATTTACCGCTCACAGCGCGATGTTTTCGTCGCGCTGTGATGACGTCACGTACGCGCTTTCGTCGAGCGCGCTTTTGTCTACCGCGGTTTTGTGGTGGAACCAGAAAAATGGCCTCACCTTATTCAGTGGATTATGGATGCCAGCAGCCTCCAGATAAGCAGTAATTTCATACAGCAGGGTGTTATCTTCTTTGGGACAAGGCAAAGAAGGATCTTGATAGTGGGCCTCTATATCAGCCAGGATTGCTCTACAAGAGGAAAGTAATACCAGAGAAGCTTTACTGAATCAGGCCAAAGCAAACCTATTTCTGTATTCTATGTCCCACCATAATTAGAATGGATTTGAGAAGTGCAAATATTTGAGAGGACAGCAATCCCACCCCCCAATTGCTCCCATCCTCCGACCCTTCCACAAGAGCCTGAAGTTGTGGGTGTTCCAACACTGGAGGTTTTCAAAGAAGAAATTGGACAATCATTTGTCTTCAAATGGTACAGAAACTCCTCCTTGAGCAGGGGGTTAGACTAGAAGACCTCTAAAGTCTCTTCCGTTATTCTGACCTGGCTCTGCCAGTAGGTCTGCGAACCAGATAGGGAATTTTATGCTGGAAGAGGCTGCTACATTGACGGCAGATTCCACCTCAAATTCCCACTCCCTTACATTCATCCATCTTTTTGCTGACCCTATATTATTCTCGTTGTGTTATTCTTATTCTCACTGTGTTCCTTCAGCATTGTTTATTTTATTGTTCTATTATTTTACTTATGTTCTGTTTATAGGGTTTCTTTTTCACTTCTCTTCCTTTTTACTATAGTAATCTGTTCTGACCCCCCCCCCCCCCCGTACGCCGAGGCACTCCAAGACAAGATTACTGCTAGACAATTTATTCACAGTAAATTAACACACCGACAAGACTTCGGCAGCAATCCAAACTTCCAAGATAAGAAATACACACGAGAGCTTCTCCAGCGTTGATATACAGGTGAAACTCGAAAAATTAGAATATCGTGCAAAAGTTCATTTATTTCAGTAATGCAATTAAAAGGTGAAACTAATATATGAGATGACTCATTACATGCAAAGCAAGATAGTTCAAGCCATGATTTGTCATAATTGTGATGATTATGGCTTACAGCTCATGAAAACCCCAAATCCATCATCTCAGAAAATTAGAATATTACATGCAATCAATAAAACAAGGATTGTACATAGAACACTATCGGACCTCTGAAAAGTATAAGCATGCATATGTACTCAGTACTTGGTTTGGGCCCTTTTTGCAGCAATTACTGCCTCAATGCAGCGTGGCATGGAAACTATCAGCCTGTGGCATTGCTGAGGTGTTATGGAAGACCAGGATGCTTCAACGGCGGCCTTTAGCTCTTCTGCATTGTTCGGTCTCATGTCTCTCATCTTTCTCTTGGCAATGCCCCATAGATTCTCTATGGGGTTCAGGTCAGGCGAGTTTGCTGGCCAATCAAGCACAGTAATCCTACAGTCATTGAACCAGGTTTTGGTGCTTTTGAAAGTGTGGGCAGCTGGAAAATGAAGTCCCCATAAAGCTCGTCTGTGGAAGGAAGCATGAAATGCTCCAAAATCTCCTGGTCTTAATGAAGCACAGTGGTCCAAAGTCCTGTTGCTCAGTGGTCCAAAGTTCTCTTTTCTGATGAGAGCAACTTTTGCCAAAAGCACTAAAACCTGGTTCAATGTCGGTGGGAGTACTGTGCTTGATTGGCCTCTCCATTCTTCCTCCATACTCTGGGTCCTTGGTTTTCAAATGAGATGCAAAAGTTGCTCTCATCAGAAAAGAGGTCTTTGGACCACTGAGCAACAGGACTTTGGACCACTGTGCTTCATTAAGGCCAGGGTCAACGCAGCTGTCTACCAGGAGATTTTGGAGCACTTCATGCTTCCTTCCACAGACAAGCTTTATGGGGATGCTGACTTCATTTTCCAGCTGTCCACAGTGCCAAAAGCACCAAAACCTGACTGTAGGATTACTGTGCTTGATTGGCAAGCAAACTCGCCTGACCCGAACCCCATAGAGAATCTATGGGGCATTGCCAAGAGAAGGATGAGAGACATGAGACTGAATAATGCAGAAGAGCTGAAGGCCACTATTGAAGCATCCTGGTCTTCCATAACACGTCAGCAGTACCACAGGCTGATAGCTTCCATGCCATGCTGCATTGAGGCAGTAATTGCTGCAAAAGGGGCCCAAACCAAGTACTGAGTACATATGCATGCTTATACTTTTCAGAGGTCCGATATTGTTCTATCTACAATTCTTGTTTTATTGATTGCATGTAATATTCTAATTTTCTGAGATGGTGGATTTGGGGTTTTCATGAGCTGTAAGCCATAATCGTCACAATTATGACAAATCACGACTTGAACTATCTTGCTTTGCATATAATGAGTCATCTCATATATTAGTTTCACCTTTTAATTGCATTACTGAAATAAATGAACTTTTGCACGATATTCTAATTTTTTGACTTTCACATTAGTTGAATCCTGCAAACAGGTTTCTGGAAATCCTGCAAAGCTCCTTATATACTCTCTTGGGAGGACCCTAATTACAACCACCTGGGTCCAATTATCTTCTGTATCTGCGTAGTTGCTCTCGGCGCTTATCTGCCCGCCTTTGCCTGGCATCCGGGACCAACTCCCTTAGCTCCTCCCCACTGATCCAGGGCCTGACCTCAGGGACCAACTCCCTTTGGCTTTCACCGCTGCTCCATGCCTCAGGCGCCTCCTGGGGACCAACCAGCCTCTCTGGTCCCTGCTCCGCGTCTGAACCCTGTCCAGGGTCCTCCACATCTTCCAGAGCCAACTCATAGGGCCCCTCGCTGTCGGAGTTTGTTTGCAGCTCCAACGGCTCCTGCTGGGCCACAACAGTAAGCTATCTACAGCAGCCCCACGGCGAGATAGACGGCAACTAAATTTAACAAACAAACAAACCCCCTATTTTTCCGCAGCAACTGCTGTTTAAGGATTTGTAAGCTTATGATTCTGGAGCTTGGAAAAGGTCAATGAGATGAATGGCCATTCACATTTGATCTCCCCAAAATGGGCTTAGATTTCAAAACCAAACTGATGGCCATGGTTATAATTAAGGGCCAAATAAAAAAAAAATTGGGACCACTTAGCTTGGGTGAACATAAACCTGGGATAGATGTCAGGAGGATTCCAAAAATTGGACTGATAATTGCTTTCTGCAACCACGGACTACAAATGACTAGAGACTAATTTCCCAATGCAATCTATTTTTTTTTTGAACCCATGGCTCTACCCAAATTTGCTTACTGCAGCAGGCTTGGGAGTGGTGCACCTCATTGGGGAATGTGATTTATGACACAGACTGAGGGGAAGGGAAGGGACAGAGGTAAAGTTCAGCTATATTTTAAACAAAGCTCAGATCTGACTGCAAAAAGGCCTTGCCTAATGGTGCTCCTAATAAATGCCTAGTTTTGTATTGAAACTTGCCTCGATACTCATGAATCCATTAGGGCATTTTTAGGGAACCTGACAGCCTTCTGAGTTGGGAGGAACAACTCAAATTGTAGATGTTCCCCGTCGACGCACGTGGATTTGAAAAGTTATTATGATTTATGTTACCATCCCAGGATATGAGAAGCTATTATCGTCACTTTTGCCATCCCAGTGACACAAGCTGGTCCTCAGGAAGCTTGCCGTCTTACTTGTTAAGGTTCTCCAGGGCAGCTGCTAAATGTTTGGAGTCGAATCTGCAGGAGTAGTTAAGTTCGTTGCCTATTTGGCGTCTTAAAATTTGCATCTGGCCAACCTAGGGAGAAGATGATGAGAATCAAAAGACCCACAAAATGAAAATGAATGAAATAGGAGTAAATAGAATTTATTTCCTAAAACATCCTGTTTTTTAAAACGTACACTGAGGATCAGCAAAGAAAAGTTACCATTATAGCCCTCTGGAAGGTTTTCCCAAGACATCCCAGATGTATTGATCCTACAATTTTGTCAGGGTAGTGATTTAAGAGCTGACCACTGCTGCAATGATGGGAATGAATCAGCAAGGTTTTTGGCTGTTATCCCTTTAAGAGCCTGTATAATAATAAGAGGCCCTGTTAGGGCGTCTCTCTCTCACTGGGTTTTTCTCTGCTATAATTGCTGATTGTTTGACCTTTGCCTATAGTACATGTATATATAGTATATATTCTTTTGTAGATAGAACCACTATTATATGACAAACCTGTTTGATGTTATTGCCCCTGGGTTGTCTCACATAGTAAAGCTGTGCGCATTCTGATAAACTTCCAAAATCCTCATTCATTCAAAAAAGGGTAATGTAGGAAAGAGTACCCTAATTCTCTACATTATAATTCAGAAGACTCAACTTGAGTTCTAAGAGAATTGCTCCCAAGAACAGTGTGTGATTCTGACATTAATGGAGCTTCAGCTAACTTAGCTGTTTCTTACAGCAATCAAAACTTCATGTTTTACTCTCCTGTTAAAGAACAACGTGGCTGTTTCATTTCATTTATGTACATATCCATATCTTCCCAATCTCCAGGTCTAGACAAAAGCCTGGGATTTTCTGATTGGCTCCTACCCAAGAATTAACTGGATCCAGCTCTGTTTAGTTTTTTCAACATCAGAGATTGTGAGGACGTCTAAGTTTTCAGAGACATCCTCAAGGTGAGATCCCGGTGGATTCCGCTGATAAGGTGCAGCTCCCAAACTTCTCTCAGCTGGAGGCTCACCAGATGTTCCCTCCCTCATGACTGATATAGCCAAAGTACCTTCATAATTGTGTCCAGGTAGGCAGCCCAGATCTTCTGTGTTTTGGTAATTGCTGTAGAGTAGACTCTATTACAATTGGCTGCAATGGAACATTGAGAGAAAAATAAGTTTTAGAAGTGTCTTCCCATCCCTCTCTTTAGGATAATTATTCTGTTTCCACCACCACATAAAAATACTCTGAGGGCAGTACAGGTAGTCCTTGACATACAACAGTTCCTTTAATGATTGTTCAAAGTTACAGCAGCACTGAAAAAAATCAACTTGTGAAAGTTTTTTTCAAAGTTACGACCTTTGCAGCATCCCCATAGTTATGGGATCAAACTTCAGATGCTTGGCAACTGGTTCATACTTATGACCGTTGCTGTGTCCCAAGACCATGTGATCCCCTTTTGCGACCTTTGGTCACAAAGTCAATGGGGATCCAAGATTCGTTTCGCAACCAGGTTACTAACCCAACTTCAATGTTTCACTTAATAACTGTGGCAAGAAAGGTGGTAAAATGGGGAAAAACCCACTCAAAAATGTCTCACTTAACAGCATAAATGTTGGGCTCAATTGCGGTAGTTAAGTTGAGGACTGCCTGTATTTCTCATCCTTGGAATCTTTTCAGATGTGGGTGGACTTCAACTTCCAGAATTCCCCAGCCAGTATTCCCACCCAGCCATGGTAACAGCTGTCCACCAATGCCAGACACCCCCTCCCCTCCAGCAGGGTGCGGAACCAAAGACTTGTTCCAGTATTTGAGGATCTGTCACAGAGAGAAGGGGGGGGGGTCAACCTATTTTCCAAGGCACCCAAAGGCCAGAAAAGGAATAACAGATGGAAACTGACCAAGGAGAGATTCAACCTAGAAATAAGGAGGAACTTGCCGACAGTGAGACCAATCAACCAGTGGAACAGAAGTTGCCTTTGAAAGTTGTGGGAGCTTCATCCCTGGAAGCTTTCAAGAAGAGACTGGACTGCCAGTTGTCAGAAATGGTGTAGGGTCTCCTGCTTGGATGGGGTGGGTGGGCTGGGCTAGATGACCCACAAGATCCCTTCCACTTGTGCTAATCTCTAGGCGCCACAGCAGAAAAGTCTCTCTTTCTGGGTCTCACCGGATGACCCTCTTTCATAATATGGTGCTTCTACTGGTCACTAACAAGTAGTCCTCAACTTATGATCTTTCATGTAACGACAGTTACAATGGCCTTGGAAAAAGTGAATTATGATCCATCCCCAATGTTACGATAGTTGCATCACCCCTGTGGTCACATGATCCCAATTTAGGCACTTGGCTTGTTTCTATAATGATTGTAGTGTCTGGTGGCCACCTTCTGCCACCTTCCCAGCCATCAGGCTCAGTCCTGTGATGACTCCTTTAATGACTGCATTGCTTAGTCACCAAAATTCTGATTCCAACTGTGGCCATATGTTAAGGACTACTTACATTAGGCAGGGACAGAAAGAGAGAGAAGATGATAGTTGGCAAGGCAGTAGATGGTTTCATTTCCCAAAATTGATCTCGTGACCAAAACTGGCTTATTCCAATAGGAACCCTTAAAAGCCATTCAAGTCCTGGACATTTTCTAGCCCAGGGTCCTGTTTGAAGGAACTTACCCAGGGGTGAAATGCTACCGGTTCGGACTGATTCGACCGAACCGGTAGCAAAAAAATGCTACTGTAGTGAGGCATCCCGGCTGTCTGACTACCAGTTCGAGGGAAGTGGTATTTCCAACGGATCAGCTGTGACACCCGATTTATATTAGCGAGAAAGCATTATTTCCTGCTTTCTAGCTATTCTAAATTGCGTGACACAGCAGATCTCCCACCCGCCGCTGGTCACTGTCCTACATACCTTTGCAGGAGCTCGGTAGCGGGCTTTACCCATCCACCCACCCAGACGTCATCATATCCATTTTTGATGCTCTCCGCATGCGTGGAAGGTCCTGTGCATGAGTGGAGGTGGCGGGTGCGAACCAGTAGCAAAGGTAAGTAGATCTCATCCCTGAACTTACCCACAAGTCCTTTCAGGGGGCTGACACTCCTCATGAGAGACTTCAGGGCTTCATGGACCCCTTTATCGCGTAGCACTATTTTCTGAAACATGATGAGGAAATTCTGAAGAGAGAAGAAAGAGATGCTTTGGGATATTCTGCAGAAAAGCCTACTGTGGTTGCACAGGCCGCATTGCGTACGGCATGAATAATCTAGAAGAGTGACGGCTAACACTTTTTGTCATTATATGCGGAAAGCGAGCACCTGCATGTCTGCACCCGTAGTGCAATACACACGTGACACCCCGTGCTCTCCCCACCTGTGCATGTTTGCACGACCCCTTGCACTCCCCCCACTCCCGTGCATGTACTTGCAACCCAGCATGCCTCCTGGGACCAAAGACGGGCTGCCGGGGGGGGGGGGGAACACCGCCCCCTGCATTCCCCTTAACCCCCATGTATGCGACTTCCATGCGCGGCAGAGACTCGAAAATCAGTTGGCAGGCAAGTGCGCATGCACGGTGGAGCTGAGCTGGGGCAATGGCTCGCACGTCTGCAAAGAGGGCTCTATGCCAGTGATGGCGAACCTGTGGCAGACGGAGCCATTTGTCAGGGCACACAAGGCGCGCGCTGGCCAGCTGAGTTCACCCTTTTTTAAAGCCATTTTTTGCCCTCCCCAGGCTCCAGAGGCTTTATAGGAGTCTAGGGAGGGCGAAAAGAGCCTCCCCCCTCCGGAAGCCCAAAAAACCGGCCCTACGGGCAAACAGGAAGTTCAGGAATGGACTTCCTGTTTGCTCGGAGTGTTGTTTTGATTGCTCCGGAGGCTTCAGGGAAGCCTCCTGAAGGTCCCTGAAGCCTTCGGAGCACTCAAAATGATACGCCGAGCAAACCGGAAGTGACTGAAACCTCCGGAGGGCTTTGGGGGGGGGGGAGGGGGTGTTCGGAGGAGGCTGTTTTCGCCCTCCCCAGGCTCCTATAAAGCCTCTGGAGGGCGAACAAAGCATGCAAAAAATGGAGGGAGTGCCTGTAGTGCGCGCATGCGCACTGAGGGATCACACATTGCATTATGGGTGCGGCACGCCCGCACACACCCCTCCCCTGCACTCCCCCCCCCTTATGGCACGCGAGCCAAAAATGGTTCGCCATTGCTGCTCTATGCCATAGGTTCACCATCATGGATCTAGAACTGAACCCAGGATCTTGCATGTAGCTGTGTTTTTTTCAACTTTGGCAACAACATTAAAATGTATGGACTTCCAAAGAATGCTGGCTGGGGAATTCTGGGAGTTGAAACCCACAGATCTTAGCATTGCCATTTGTGAACTGGGGCCTGGCTGGGGCCTGGTTACCTGCAGCTCTTTGACAATCATGAAGCAGAGAAGACGGTCTAACCCGTTGAGACCAAAGGTACCCAAAGTGTTCTGGATCTCGGCCAGTAAGCGATTGTTGGAGACTTCCTGGTGAGTTTTCATATCATACCAAGTGTTAAGTTGGTCAATATAGCAGGCAGACCTGATGGGAAACAGCTAAACGGATAAGCAGCTGCCACTGAAGGAAGGAATTGAATTGAATTGAATTTATTGCATTTATATGCCGCCCTTTTCCCTGAAGGGGACTCAGGGCGGCTCACAATCCAAGTCAGGAAAGGGGGTACAGACAAGGGATAAAAAGACGAACAGAACAATACACAATTTAAAAGCACACAACAACCATACCATTCGAGGGGGGGGGTTGAAAGCTCTTTAGCCCCAGGCCTGTCAGAACAGCCAGGTTTTAAGGGCTTTGCGGAAGGCCTGGAGGGTGGTGAGGGTTCGAATCTCCACAGGGAGCTCGTTCCAGAGGGTTGGAGCAGCCACAGAGAAGGCTCTCCTCCGGGTAGTCGCCAGTCGGCATTGGCCGGCGGATGGAATTCGGAGGAGGCCTAATCTGTGGGATCTAATCAGTCTATTGGAGGTAATTGGCAGCAGGCGGTCTCTCAAGTACCCAGGTCCAATACCATGAAGGGCTTTATAAGTGACGACTAGCGCCTTGAAGCATATCCGAAGACCAATAGGCAGCCAGTGCAGCTCACGGAGGATAGGTGTTACGTGGGTGAACCGAGGTGCACCCACGATTGCTCGCGCGGCTGCATTCTGGACAAGCGGAAGTCTCCGAATGCTCTTCAAGGGCTGCCCCATGTAGAGCACGTTGCAGTAGGATCTTATCTGTGAGTAAGCTGGCAAGCGTGAACCATCTTTAAGCAGTCAGATATTGAAAAAAGTTAGCCAGACAAGAAAAAGGAAGATCTGAAATAGTACCGTATTTCCCCCAAAATAAGACAGGGTCTCATTTTCTTTTGACCCCTGAAATAAGCGCTTGGCCTTATTTTCAGGGAGGTCTTATTATTTTTGAAGTGCAGGAGGCAGAGAGCGTGGTCACCTCATGGCTGCTGCTGTGTTGCAATATTTTCAGGGAAGGCTTATTTTTTTTGTGGGGGGGAGGAGGCTTATTTTAGCGCATGCGCTCAAAAGCCCGATTGGGCTTATTATAGGGGGAAGGTCTTTTTTTCAGGGAAACAGGGTACAGTGTAGACTCATTCAATTACGCAATTTTTCACACCAAGAGTCAGTTCTGGGCTAAAACCTCTGGAGGGTTGGAATGAAATAATATTGAGTTTTTGACCAGTTCAGGAAGAAGAGTGAGGGGAGAAGGAAAAGGAAGAGGAAGAGGGAGGAAAGAAAAAGGCGAAAAAGGAGTGGGAGTGGGAGGAGGAGGAAAGGAGGGACAAGAAGAGCAGAGAGAGGGGAAAAGGAAAGAGGAGGAGGAAGGAGAGGGAAGGAAAGGAAAAGGAAAAGAGGAGGGGGAAGAAAGAGAGAAAGAAGGAGAAGGAGAGGTAGACTTTTTTCTTCTTGGGTCCTGGTTTTGCATCCTCACTGCTGGGCTTCCCCCAGTAGCGAAGCCCACGGGTGGGGGGGGGAGAGAGAGGGGGAGGAGAGGGAGAGAGAGGGAGGGAGAGAGGGGAAGAGGGAGGGAGACAGGGGTAGGTTTCAGGTGGTTCGCGGCGGTCCCCGCGAACCGGTTGGTCGGCGAACCCGGAAGTAAGTAACTTCCGGGAACGCCGAAGGATCCACCCGCCCTCCCGCGTTTCTTACCCGGTTTTGATGAGTTCTGCGCTTCCACGCACGCGCAGAACGCATACAGCGCCTGCGCGATCCTCCAGGAGCAGCTGGAGCATCGCACAGGCGCTAGTACGCATGCATGCACTGCGCACGTGCACGAGGACGCCGCCGGCCCCGTTCCAATCGAACCGGTTGGAACGGGGCGAGAAACCCACCCCTGGAGGGAAATTGCCAGTTTCATGAGCCTTAGTGGGAACACATCTGATTGGTTGGCAGTGCTCCCTCCTCCCCCCCAGCTGGGATATCCTTTTCAGACTGGGCCCTGGGAAATGCACTTTAACAAAGACAATAATGGGTAAATGATACATAGCTGTTTTTTCATCACAAATATAGAACAATTAGCGGGCTTTCAAAAAAGAACCGTCCTGCTGATCATATGCGAAGATGTCAGGAAGAAAAGCTCATTTTCTATGGGGATATACATATTAATGTAGTCCTGCTTACTTTGGGTCAGTGATTCTCAGAATTTCTCTGCAGAGGCGACCAATAAAAGTAACAGATTCATCCGTAGGCGCAAATTTGGGTATCGGAATATGGGTGGATTGGTAGATGCTTTGCCAGTCTTGGATCTGAAAGACACACAAGGTGAAATCATTCTCAGCTTTCTCTGACTATACATGTAATTGCCTTGTTTCCAAACCAATCAGGCTGTGAAGATTCCAAAGGATGACCTAATTAGTTTACGAGCCTCGAGACAAAGTTCAAAAGAAATCCATTCATTTATTAGGATCAACATTTTGGCATGTTCTTCTGTGGAGCCGAAACTGATTGCCGCTTAATTGCGTTTGAACTTTACCCCCTGTATCCCCTCTCTTCTGTCTGTGTCATAAATCACATTCACCAACAAGATGCTACAGCAGGCTATGAGAATATGCATTTCACACACCAGCTGTGGGAATATGAGATCTGACTCTGGCCAAAGGTATAAATGGAATTCTTCTCCCTTTTTCTATGTCTACTTGATAGTAGTCATGGAAACGCTTTACACGTTGACACAGGCTGTTTTTCAAGATCACAGTATCCTAGGTGTTGTCTCTCGGTGCTGTTGGTTTCAGGCAGCGGTGGATTAAGGCTCACTGGTGCCCTGAGAACTGACAAATCTTGGTGCCTCCCTCCTTTGTACATCCTGTACAAATCTTCATTAGTTTTTTTTTCCTTTCTCAACCTTGTAGTGCCCCCTTCGGCCCGGTGCCTTAACCACGTTCTTACTCTGCTTAATGGTTAATGCACCCCTGGTTTCAGGGTTCTTGATGGCTGGTCTCAGTCTGTCCACATCATCAGCAGGTAGTCCTCGGCTTATGACTGGTCACCCAGTGACTGTTTGAAATTTTGACAGACCTCCTCCTCCCTCCCTAGGCACTTACAACCTGGTTCTGAAGTTCCGCCTCTTCCCCCATGGCCATGTGACTGCCATTTTTGATGCATTTGCCAGAAACCAGCATTCCAATGCTTCCAATTTTAGGCAAAAACACCCCATAGCAAACAATGGTTTGCTTAACAGCAGGATTCACTTAACGATGACAGAGGCCGCCTTACAACCACTTCGTTTGCATTTGGATTGTGTAACCCTACCCTATTTGTACCCAACACCTATCATTAAGTGTTGTACCTTATGATTTGTGACGCATCTATCTTTTATGTACACCGAGAGCATATGCACCAAAGACATACTCCTTGTGTGTCCAATCACACTTGGCCAATAAAAAAATTCTATTCTAGACTAAAATACAGCATTTGAAGTGAAGACCACTTCTAAATTTTGTGCCTGAAGTGGAAAAGAATGAAACTTTGATTTGGGGTTTTACCAGTTAGACTGACAGATCCTTATAGAAACGGCTAGTTTACATTATTGTGAAAAAAACAAAAAGTTGTGATTTGATGTTAATGCCTTATTTTACCGCAAGAGAGTCAATGCTTCTTTTTCTTTTTCCTAATCCTTCCTCACTTTTCTCCCGCACTTTCCTCCCCATTGTTTTCCTATTTACTTTTGTATTTTGTTATCTTAGATCTCAATAAAAAAAAATGGTAAAGGAAAACACAGCATTTGAAGTGAGTGAAACAATGCTAGTGCAATGAATACGGGGACCGGATTAACACATCATGCTAAACTTTAGCCTGTTCGATCGTGGTCTGCTGACTAAACCACATTTGGCTGGGCTCACACAACACATTAAAGTGAACTAAATAAGCAAACAATGTCTTAAGTGAAATGTGTGAATTCAATCGCAATAATTTCTTGTGGCAGAATGGTTTTACTCTCTCCTTCTGCCCAGTTTTCTGTGAAGAAGGTTGGGGAGATGCTTACAGCCAGCAGAGTGTTTCCGCAAGTATTTTTGGAGTTGAAATGGTGGGAAAATTCAGAAGACACTCGGACTCTGAATAAGCAGCATTAAGAATAACCCAGTAACTTCATTTGTGGGCGCCTTGGTGCTCTCTGAGCTTGACTGTTTCCTTGCAGACGCTTCATTACCTGATTAGGTAACATCATCAGTGCTAGAAGGGAGTGGGGTTCTCTCTCGGCAAACCACCTGTATATAAACAGGCAGCAAACCCCACTGCCTTCTAGCACTGATGATGGTACCTAGTTAGGCAATGAAGTGTCTGCAAGAAAACAGGCTCAGAGAGCATCAAGGATACTGTAGCGCAATCCTGAATTACAAATGTTTTTTTTCTCTAAATGTTTAATACCTTTGTCCTTAAGAAGTTGTTGCATTCCTGCTCCACGTTGTAATTAATAATTCGGGAGACTTCCTCCTGCCAGATCTTTAATCCACATATGTTGACATAGTCCTGGATGTACTCAAAGGAACGGTGGAATCCATCCATAGTGGCTGCCATATCTTTCAATCTGGGCATGAGCTCGCTGGACTGGAAAAGGGGAAGATCAAAAGAGCAGT
Organism: Thamnophis sirtalis; assembly: GCF_051295495.1. Taxonomy (NCBI): domain Eukaryota; kingdom Metazoa; phylum Chordata; class Lepidosauria; order Squamata; family Natricidae; genus Thamnophis; species Thamnophis sirtalis. The sequence goes on along the minus strand of NW_028261382.1, from coordinate 112,626,254 downwards.
CAAAAGGATAGCCATCATCTTTGCCTTCTTAAAGAGAAGAGCCGAGGAGCCGAGGTGGCACAGTGGTTAGGGTGCAGTACTGCAGGCCACTTCAGCTGACTGTTATCTGCAGTTCAGCGGTTCTAATCTCACCGGCTCAAGGTTGACTCAGCCTTCCATCCTTCCGAGGTGGGTGAAATGAGGACCCAGACTGTGGGGGCGATATGCTGACTCTGTAAACCACTTAGAGAGGGCTGAAAGCCCTATGAAGCGGTATATAAGTCTAACTGCTATTGCTATTGCTATTAAATTTGTTATTTCTTCATTGAAGGATGTCTATAGAAGGGCAGGTTTAGGAAACCTGCAATGGGAGATGCTAAGAATGGATTGTGGGCTTCAATAGTTACAGCTGTCATTTTGATTACTTTAAACCCTTGGCACCCATGTCCTCAACCTACAGCCATTCATTTAGCGACTGTTCAAAGTTACAATGGAATTGGAGAAAGTGACTTACAATCGGTCTTCACATTTATTACTGTTGCAGCATCCTTACCATCCTGTGATCAAAATTTGGGCATTTATTTAATCATGGTTTCAATGTCCTGGGGTCATGTGATCGCGATTTGCAACCTTTCCAGCTAGCTTAAGACAAGCAAAATCAATACAAGAAGCCAAATCCGCTTAACGATCGCACAATTCACTTAACAACGGGCAGTGATCTGCTTAGCAATCATGGCAAAATAGGTTGTAAAATCAAGCACAACTTACTTAACAACCGCTATGGCTAGGAATGGAAATTCAGTCCCAACCGTGGTCGTAAGTTGAGGACTACCTGTAGATGCTACTATTCCAGAATTTCCTCCTCCACCTCTTTTCCTGGAAACCTTCACCCTCCCTTCCAAGGAGAAACTATTTCACCATTACAAGATAGAGATAAGGAAAGGCTGCTTGGTTGCTCTGGCTCCAAGTATTTTTAAAATGTTTGCAAGCTGGAACACCACTGTTTCACAGCCTCTTTCAAGAATAGAATAGAGTGGAATAGAATAGAATAAAATTAGAACAGAATAGAATAGGATACAATATATCCTATAGAATACAATAGAATAGGAATAGAACAGAATAGGAACAGAATAAAATAGAACAGGAATAGAACAGAACAGAATAAAATAGGAACAGAATAAAATAGAATAGGAATAGAACAGAATAGGAATAGAATAAAATAAAATAGGAATAGAACAAAACAGAACTGAATAGGAACAAAATAAAATAGAATAAAATAGGAATAGAACAGAATAGAATAGAATAGGAATAGAACAGAATAGGAATAGAACAGAATAGCAATAGAATAGGATAGGAATAGAATGGAACTGAACGGAACAGAAAGAAATAGAACAGAATAAAGTTGGAAGAGATCTTGGAGGTCTTCTAGTCCATCCCCTGCTCAGACAGGAAACCCTACACAACTTCAGACAAATGGTTATCCAATCTCTTCTTAAAACCTCCAGTGTTGGAGCACCCACAAGTTCTGGAGGCAACCCGTTCCACTGACTAATTGTTCTGTCAGGAAATTCCTCCTTAGTTCTAAGTTGCTTCTCTCCTTGATTAGTTTCCACCCATTGCTTCTTGTCCTGCCCTCAGGTGCTTTGGAGAATAAGAATTGCCCCTAAACCCAAAATAGAATGTGAGATTGTGTAATGTGTGAAACCACTCTTTCATGAAGCTGTAGGGAGATGACTTGAAGCACTGAGTTTCTAAAAGGGAAACAAGGAAGGACGAGAATTTTACGGTAACTGATGATACAAGGACTAGGCTAAATGAATGTAGGTCAACTGAAAAAGAGAGAAAATTGGAACTAGATCCCCCTGTACCTTAGCTCTAGGGTTGAAGGTGAGTCCTCGGTGTAGGGCAAAAGCCACACGTTTGACCAGTTCCTTTCTAATTCCATCTTCAAGCAACTGTTTGGGGTCAACCTAGAAAACCCACAGAAGAGGGAAATCAAAATGTGCAAGTACATTTTCTTCATGTGCCTTTCTATTTACTGGATACGTCTTTCCTACTCTCTACTGAATACTTTTATCTCTATAAGCCGAGGTGGCACAGTGGTTAGAGTGCAGAACTGCAGGCTACTTCTGCTGACTGTCCGCTTCCTGAACTGCAATTTATTTGGCAGTTCAAATCTCACCAAGCTCAAGGTTGACTCAGCCTTTCCACCTTCCGAGGTGGGTAAAATGAGGACCCAAATTGTTGGTGGCAATAGGCTGACTTTGTAAACTGCTTAGAGAGGGCTATAAAAGCACTGTAAAGCGGTATATAAATCTAAGTGCTATTGCTATCTTGAGAAAGATAAGATCATCTCCAAAACAGGAAACCTTTGAAGAACAGCTACATGCTCAATATTCTGGTAGTAGATGTCCTTTGATGTCTTTTTCACCCTATTCTGTTGATCATGGAGGACTTATGAAGGCCCCTTTGAAGATTATGGGGTAGCAGTAACTGCACGGTTCTAGTCCAGGAAGTCACTGGGAGTCAACACTGATTTGAAGAAACATACATGCACACAAATAGCCCTTGAAAAATGGCCTTCAAACTACTATTCCTTCAGGTGATGTTACTGTGTTATTTTCACCAAGGTGGCGCAGTGGTTAAATACAGCACTGCAGGCTACTTCAGCTGACTGCAGTTCTGCAGTTCGGCTGTTCAAATCTCACCGGCTCAAGGTTGACTCAGCCTTCCATCCTTCCGAGGTGGTAAAATGAGGAACCGGATTGTTGTTGGGAGCGATATGCTGACTCTGTAAACCGCTTAGAGAGGGCTGAAAGCCCTATGAAGCGGTATATAAGTCTAACTGCTATTGCTATTGCTATTGCTACATGGCCTCCACCTATCCCCAAATTCATGAAACCTAACTTCAGGGATCTGGATTTTTTTTTTGTCCACTGCAATGGAAAACCTCACCTTGATGATGCCAACCAATGTTGTTTTCATCATCAGGATGCCTTCCGTGAAAATGGAGATGGCGTGTGTAAGCTTGGCAACCTTCGAGAAAGGAAAGAGAGGTTGGTTAGAAGGAATTTCTAGAGCATCGGGGTGGTGAAAAAAAGACATCATTGATAAGGAAGCTATTTTCTTCTTTTACCACATGGACTTTTTCTCCTTATCCCAAAGGTGCTTTTTCAAGAGGCAAATGGACTTTCTGGTTTTTCTCGGAAGACATTTTGCTTCTCATTCAAGAAGCTTCTTCAGTTCTTCTTCAGAGCTGAAGAAGCATTTTGGATAAGAAGCGAAACATCTTGAAAGAAAAATCAAAACAAAATCCAGTTGTCTCTTGAAAAAGCACTTTGGGACAACTATGACCCGAATGACTAACAATCTCCATAGAGATTTTTTCTCCTCAGGTTCCTGTTTTAAATAACATGTCCAACTGTCACTTCCTTATGAGAAGAGGGACAGAAACAAGCTTTCAGTTTTCCTGATAAATATTCATTCTTTATTACAAATGATTTACTACAGATGATATACTGTTCTGACCCACGTCGTTCCACACCAAAGCACACTCCAAGCCAGAGATAAATTACGGCATTTAATTAACAATCAGGTCATTGGCAGCAACCTGGCACAGACAAGCTTGGGCAGCAATAAACACAGATAAGGCTTGGCAGCAATCCAGCCTGCCAAGCTCATACAATGTTCTCCAACATCCTGTGTTGACTTCTGCAAAGAGGGGCGTGTGCACAAGTAGACTTTTTATAGTCTGGAGAGGAGCCTAATGACCACCAGCTGAGTGCAATTACCTCCTGTAATCCTCCAGAGCCGACTTAGAGGACCCCTCGCTGTCGGAGTCTGGTGGCAGCTCCAACGGCTCCTGCTGGGCCACAACAATATACTACCATCATCTACAGAGATTCTCAACCATCCAGGTCATGTTTGTCCCAAAAGGGTTTTTTTTTTTAAAAAAGACAGCTGGACTTTGATTTTATTTTCTTTGAAAACATTTTGCTTCTCCTCCAAGAAGCTTCTTCAATTCATTTTCAAAGAAAAAAAATCAAGAAAGACATCAAGAAAAAGCATCCATGATCTGGATGATTGAGAATCTCTATAGATGATGATTTGCTATCTAACATTGTTCTACCACCATTTACAATCAACAAACCAGATCAGCGTCTTCATTTTATTTGGGATATAGAAGGGTATGTGGGTGAAGGTGTATATTGCATGGTGAAGGTCAATATATATATATATATATATATATATATATATATATATATATATATATATATATATATATATATATATATATATATATATATATATACACATACATACATACATACATACATACATATATATATATATATACATACATATATACATACACACACACACATATATACATACATACATATACATATATATACATACATATATACACATACATATATATATATACATACATATATATATATATATACGTATATATATACATATATATACATATACATACATATACATATATACATACATATACATATACATATACACATACATACATACATACATACATACATATATATATATGTGTGTGTTGTATTTGTGCTGATAAATAAAGATGTCTGCCTAGTATGTAATATAGCCCAGGTTCAAATCCCAGTAAGGGTATGGCTAGCTGATGAGAGCTAAATAGCTTGAAATAGATCTATACTAGTCTCCCTTTATTTATTTATCAGCACAAATACAACAAAATGTAACAAAAAGGCAACAGTAAAAATATTGGGTTTCTGCCTGGATGGTCTCTTGTGACGAGCCGAAGGACAGAGAATGGAAGTAGTGATCTTCCTCCCATATTTGGGCATACCGGGGGTTGTAAAAAATCTTATATATATATATATAAAGTCACAACCCCTGGTATGCCCCAATTATGGGAGGAAGCTAGCTGCCTTTATTTATTTATCAGCACAAATAAAACATATACATATACATATACATACGTACGTACGTACGTACGTACGTATGTATGTATATGTATATATGTTTATACAGCTTCAGCTTCAGCGTAATCTTAATTCTAACCCAGATCTCCATCCTTCCTGGAAAGTTTCCCTGCCTCTAAAAGCTGGTTATTGGATACAAAACTGAGATAAATCAATGATCTGATTCTGAAAATGAGAGCTTATTCATGCATATAGCTCTAATAAAAGCTGCAGTTAAAGTCCTAATTCTCCCATTCCTTGATCTGAAATGAAAACTTTCATTTGCACCCATAAAATGCTTTCTGGTGTGGATAGTACCAATAAAGGAGAATATCTGTAGCTCACGACTGAAACGAGGGATCCTTGGTGCTCTCTGAGCTTGGTTGTTTTCTTCAAGAAAACAATCAGAGAATGCCAAAGGTCCCTCATGGTCTGGATGGTTTAATGCAGTGGTAGTCAACCTGGTCCCTACTGCCCACTAGTGGGCGTTCCAGCTTTCATGGTGGGCGGTAGGGGTTTTGTCTGATATTGAAGCACTTTCCTTTTTTTAAAATTTCATTGACTTTAAAAAAAAAATTCATAGCATTATTTAAAAACATTTTCATTAGGTTTTCATAAAATCACCATTACTGTGGAACCGGTGGGCGGTTAGAAAATTTTACTACCAACAGAGATACAAAAGTGGGCGGTAGGTATAAAAAGGTTGACTACCCCTGGTTTAATGAAATCTTAGGAAAAATAATGGGCATTGGCTATGTCCATCATGTCCTACTACTTGAAGGCATCTGGCTGGCTTTGGTGACAAACAAATGTGAGCATGAGTCTGTAAAATCCATACCAATTCCAGAAGTGCTCCCAACCTCTCTAACCCTATGAGTTTTGACGCACCTCGTAGCGTGGTCCAAGTTGAGCATAATCTCGCAGCTTGTCCTTGTCTAAGCGAGTTGGCGCCTCAATGATGTCATGTGTCTGCAGTTTTATAATCTTCAGGAGAGAAGTAAACATGCTTTCCGGAATGATCTGTAAAACCTTTTCTCCAAAAAACAAAATAAAACAAATGCAAAAATATTGATTAGTGAAGCAGTCCCCAACTGGTAGTCCGTGCACCATTGGTGGCCCATGAGAAAAACGTTGGTGGTCCTCAGAAATATTATTTGCATTTTTTATATTGCACTAAGTCAGGGGTCCTAAAACTAGGGCCCCTGGGACGGATACATGCAATGAACGCTTGTGTTGCTGCAGAGAGTCTCTCCCCCTTTCGTGGTCTTTTTGTGCGGGTTGGAAGGGGGGGGAGAAATTCTAACTTGGGGTCTGCTTCAGCCTCCTGGTGTGGGGCTTTGGGTGAAGGCTGGAGGGAAGCACCACTGGTGGCAAAGAGCCGGAGGACCTCGTTCCAATGGGATTGCATCATGGCCTGGAACTGGCTGACCATCTCAGCCCGCTGAGCCTCCAGGCGCCGGTACCTGGCCTTGCACTCCTGCAGGTCTTCCCTCTGCTTGGAAAGCCTATGCTCATAGTCATCAGTGAGGTGCTTCTGCTGAGCCTCCTTCTTGGTCAGATCCAATTTGAAATGAGCCAGCTGTTTTGCCGATTCTTTCTCATGGTGGCTGCTTAGCTCCAGCAACTGCTTCCTAAGGAGCCTGGGCGGGCAGGCAAAAAGTGGCTGGGGGTGGGGGGGAAAGGTGAGTAGAGGCTGGGCGAGGTGCCCCTTGATGCGAGTTACATCAAATTGGCCACACCCACCCAGTCACATGACCACCTTGCCACGCTCACCCAGCTGGTCATTAGGCGATTATATTAGCGGTCAGTGGGATTTAAAATTATGAAATTAGTGGTCCCTGAGGTTCGAAAGGTTGGTGATCCCTGCTTTAAAGGGTGTGACACCCCTCTAGTTTTTAGCATGACAGTGAAGCATCTCACTGAAGCATCGCATGAAGAGAGATCTGAATTAGCAGATCTTTTGTTACCTGCCAGTAAAGCCTTTTTCATCTTTTATTTGGAGGTGGGGAGGCATAAATCCCTTTTCTGCGTGCCATTGTAATTTAAAACAGTCGCTGAACAAACGGTCATTAAGTGAGGATTACTTGTGCACCACACTGGCTTTCTAGCAAACACATAGATAGTGAGTGCCTCCACCTGTTTACCGGACCCGTGTCCCTCCTGGCTGGTCTCGACCAGCAGGGAGGTGACACGTGGCTGGTTCCAGAGGATTGTTAACACCTCTCTTCTGGAGGGATCCTTCCCACATCCCCTAAAGGATGCGGTGCTGAGACCCCTCCTCAAGAAACCATCCTTGTATCCAGCCATTTTAAACAACTATCGCCCAATCTCCCACCTCCCGTTCGTAGGGAAGGTTGTCAAGAAGGTGGTGGCCTTTCAACTCCGGCGGGCCTTGGATGAAGCAGATTATCTGGATCCCTTTCAGTCGGGTTTCAGGCCTGGCTACGGCACAGAAACTGCTTTGGTCGCGCTGGTCGATGATCTCTGGCGGGCCAGGGAGAGAGGACATTCCTCTATCCTAGTGCTCCTTGACCTCTCAGCGGCCTTCGATACCATCGACCATGGTATCCTTCTGCGACGGTTACGGGAGGTGGGAGTGGGAGGCACCGTCTTAAGGTGGTTCTCCTCCTACCTCTCGGACAGGTCGCAGTCGGTGTTGGTTGGAGGACAGAGGTCGACCCCTGGAGGACAGAGGTCGACCCCAGAGGTCAACTATGGGCCGAGGTGGTGCAGTGGTTAAATGCAGCACTGCAGGCTACTTCAGCTGACTGCAGTTCTGCAGTTCGGCTGTTCAAATCTCACCGGCTCAGGATTGACTCAGCCTTCCATCCTTCCGAGGTGGGTAAAATGAGGACCCGGATTGTTGTTGGGGGCGATATGCTGACTCTGTAAACCGCTTAGAGAGGGCTGAAAGCCCTATGAAGCGGTATATAAGTCTAACTGCTATTAAAAAGGGGGCTGTGAAAATATCTACAGACTCCTCACATCCTGGACATAAATTGTTTCAATTCCTATCCTCAAAACAACACTATAGGGCACTGCACACCAGAACAACTAGACACAAGGACAATTTTTTCCCCAAATGCCATCACTCTGCTTAACAACTAATTCCCACAACAATGTCAAATTATTTATTAAGACTGTATAACTATTCTTCTTCTCATCCTTCCTAGTATCTATCTCTTCCCATTTATGACTATAACCATGTTGCTTGTATCTTTACAATTTATATTGTTTTTATTTGTTTCCTAGTACAATCTGATAGCTTATTAGTAACCTTGACTATCACTAAGTGTTGTATCTTTTTATTCTTGATGAATGCATTTTATTCTCCTTATGTACACTAAGAGCATATGCACCAAAGACAAATTCCTCGTGTCTCCAATCACACTTGGCCGAAAAAGAATTCTACTGTTTGCTATTGTTTATCCAGAATAGTATAGGAGCAGGGTGTTGGGACTAGAAGACCTCCAAGGTCCCTTCCAACTCTCTTATTCTATATTCTGGTTGAGAAACAATGGCCTACTGTAAAATTCTTCCAGAGGGGAACTCTTAAAAATGGTTTTCCCAGTTTGTAACGGGGGAGAAAATATTCCCCAAAAATGATATTGCTCACCTTTCTCACATAGGACACCAGTTCTCCAGAATAGTACTGTGATACACTGAGAAGATCAGGACTGTTTGCTTGATTGATGCGAAGAAGTGGCATGTCAAGAGCTGAAGCCAGCTGGCAGCAAATGAGAGAGAGATGTCAGTAAGATTCCCAAATATACTTCAGTTTATAATATAGTTTTTCTTGCTTAAGTAGCTTAATGCAGTGAGTGAATCTAGGCACTGTGCCTTATAAATTATGGTTTATGGCAGAAACCGGAAGCATCACGGTGAGATTTTGAGGATGTATGTTGCTTACAGCAAAACAGACCAACAGATGAAATGTGAAATGGCCGTGGCACGACAAAACCGCACTCGTCAAAATAGCGGTGATAAAATCGCGTCGCTAAAGCCGCGACGTCATCACTGCGCGTCATCACCGCCGCGACAACAGCGCGGCGACAGAAGGGCGCTTTAAAACAGCGCGGCGGCAGAAAGCGGATTTAAATTAAGGTAAGGGTTAGGATTAGGTTTAGGGGTTTGTTTTAGGGTTAGGTTTAGGTTTAGGTTTAGGTTTAGGGTTAGGTTTAGGGTTAGGTTTAGGGTTAGGTTTAAGGTTAGGTTTAGGGTTAGGTTTAGGATGCTGAGTGCTTGGGAATGCGCGGATTTGCCCTCCGCGATTATGTCATCGCGGTAGGGTCACGTTTTTCCTTAGCGTTTCGAACGGCGCGATTAGTCTTCGCGCTTATGTCTCCGCGGATAAGGGCTTTGCGGATTTGTGGTAGAACCTGAAATGGCAACCTGGTATAACTTTGAAGATAATTTTAATTAAGAGACGAAGATAAAATGTTAAAGAGTGGGATGGGGAATTTGGTTTGGTTGGTTTTATTGGACTTATATGCCGCCCTTCTCCCAAAGGACTCAGGGCAGCGTACAACATAAAAACACATATGACAAAAGTTAAAAAAGATTAAATAGGAAATCCAATAACCTTCAATTGACAATTTTAATCAAATTTAGGATTAAATTAAAACTAACCATTTAAAATTAATAATGTAATTTATTCTATTCAGGCCCGGCCGGCTTGCTGAAAAAGCCAACTTTTTAGGGTGCGTCGGAAGGACCGGAGGTCGGGGATTATGCGAAGCTCCAGGGGCAGCTCATTCCAAAGGGAAGGTGCTCCCACAGAGAAGGCTCTCCCCCTGGAGGTTGCCAGCCGACACTGCCTGGCTGACGGCACCCTGAGGAGGTCAACTCTGTGGGATCTTACTGGACGGTGGGAGGCTAATTTAAGAAACATACCGTATATACTCAAGTATAAGCCGAGTTTTTCAGCCCACTTTTTGGGCTGAAAAAAGCCGCCTCAGCTTATATTCGAGTCAGTGAAAAATTTGCCCGAAATGGAGGAGAAAAAGGGGCGGGGCCATGCCGCTGGGTGACGCTCGTGAATGGCCCGGCGCCCCTGTGAGTTTCCCCTCCCTCTGTGTCAGTTTGCCGCGCAGCGCGCACCGCACCATCCCCCCTCCTCACGTTCTAATGTAATGCAGGGCTGTCTTACGATTCCCCTTCCTCCCCCTCCTGCCGCTCTGCAACGATGTCCCACCTCCTCCTTGTTATGGCAAGCAGCCACATAGCGATGTCCCACCTCCTCTGGTACAATGATCCAATGATAGGAATCACTGTGCCGTGTGTCATAGGAGGCGGGACATCGCTCCCGCGGCTGCACGGGACATCATTACCGGTAGCTGCTGCATTTCCCACCCTAGGCTTATACTCGAGTCAATAACTTTTCCAGTTTTTTGTGGTAAAATTAGGTGCCTCGGCTTATATTCGGGTCGGCCTATACTCGAGTATATACGGTATTTAGAAATAGAGTTGATGTTATTGTAATAGATTAGAAGTTAAGGGCGATTAGTAATATGGTTTATGTACTAAGAAGAAAATAAGTTTAAGATTAAAAAATACGGGAAGAGAATATGGCTGAAATTGGAAACAGAGATATGATGTAAAATGGATTATGTATATGAGAGGATGTAAAAGAAAAGATCCAGACAACACTTTGTTCATAAAATATGTAAAAATGTGCAATAAAAAAATAAAAAAACCTTATTAAAAAAATCATGGTTTGTGGCTTAGTCTATTATAGCCAGCTGAAGCTTATTTTTAAAAAATGTGGCTGAGCAAGCTTTGTCTTTGGTGTGTAAACTGAGCCTCACACTTCCGCGCGTGAGAATGCAAATAATGATTATATAAGTGGAAAGTATTTTGAATCAAGTAGACCCTTAGTTATTTTTCAAAGCTTAATTCCATTCTGGAAGTACGCGCAAATAAAATGGATCAGTTCTTTTATGGTCTTGGAAATCCAATTTGTAAACTTGAGACAAAGGATTTGAAGAGGGGAGAAAAGTGACCCCCCCCCCCAAAAAGCCATAAAGGATTCCCAGCCTGCCCTCCCAAAAGCTGGAGTTGTTGTACTGTTAGATCAAGGATTAGCAACCAACGGCTCTGGAGCCGCATGTGGCTCTTTCATCTCTCTACTGCGGCTCCCTGTTGCCAGTCGGCGCCACAATTGATAGGGCTTTCAGTTAGGACAGGTAGAGGAAAAAGGACGCCACGCTAGGAGGAGACTCTATGGTGGGGGAACTGGATTTTCGGTCAGCTCCAGAATTGAATGGGGGACTTCTGTTTAGGACCTTTGTGGCTCTTTGAGTGTTTAAGGTTGCCGACCCCTGTGTTAGATTAACCAACTCACCTTTAAAAAGGTGGCCCGGAGTTTGGTTACCATGGATGGACTGACTCTTATACTTTCCTGCATGATAGAGGTGAAACTGGAAAGGGAAGGCAGGGAAGAAGAAATAAAGTCATGATCAGTGAAACCAATATTCCAGGACATAGGGGTGAGAAAATATTTTTGTGGCCCTCTGACAATTGCCAAAAATGAGTGGTGTGGTTTTCCGCTATGCTTAGGAAGATGCACACAAAAATTAGTGTAAGGACTAAAACAGCCATAGCATGCTTAAGATTTAAATGGCCAATGGTTCATATTTATGATACAATGTGATCACTTTTTGCAACCTTCTGACAAACAAAGTGGATGGGGAAGCTGACTCGCTTAACAACTGTGTTAATAACTTAATAATGGCAATGATTCACTTAACAATGGTGGCGAGAAAGGTCATAAAAATGGAACAAAACTCACTTAGCAACATACCGTATTTTCCAGCGTATAAGACACACCTTTTTCCTTCAAAAAAGAGGGTGAAAATCTGGGTGCATCTTATACACTGAACACAGCATTTTTGGCCTACACCCCCTTTCCAAAAATGGACGCGCAGAGGGTTTGGGAGGCTTGCAAAGTGCTCGTGAGGGCTGGGGAGGGCAAAAAAGAGCAAAAAACAGGTCGCTTTTGCCCCACCAGCCCCCAGGAGCATTCTAAGAGCCTCCCAAAGTTCTGCATGTCCCCCTTTTTTGGCGAAAAAATTGGCTTTTTGCTCATTTTTGCCCACCCCACTCTCCAGGAGCACTCTACAAGCCTCCCAAAGCTCTGTATGCTTCCTTTTTTTATGCAAAAAACGAGTGTGCAGAGGGTTTGGGAGGCCTGCAGAATGCAAAAACTTAAAAAAAAAACCTCTTCAAAATCATGGTGCATCTTATACTCCAGTGCGTCTTATAGTCCAAAAATACGGTAAGTTTTCGGTTCAACTGTGTTTGTATGTCAAAGACTACCTGTAATCAGTTCCAATAAGAAGAATTCAGAATGCCTCGGTGCCGTCATACCTGTCGATCAGCTGCCAAGCGTAGGAAAGGTCCCCTACGATCTGCATGGTGATTAAAACCTCTTCTTTAATGTTGATGGTTCGGATCATTTGATGGAGAAACTTACGAGAGTCTGCGAGAAACTGGCAAACGTGAAGGTTGGACTCCAGCTGGTGAAATTCCTGGACCTGCATGAAGCATTTGAATGCAATTCATTCCCTGGGGAGGTTTTCAATCATATTATCCCACCAAGAAAATATTTATAGGCGAGGAAACTCTCACCTTACCTCTTCCAAAGCTTGAATCAACTGCACTGTTTTCCTGCCTGCTGCAGTGGAGTCATTGTAATTCAGAGACATGATTTGTTTGGAGATTTCTCTAAACCAGGCTTGCAGATTTTCTGTTCAGGCAGGAAAAGGAATAAAAGGGATCACCTTGTGGAGATCTGACTGTCAATGCCCCTGAAACTCCCCTAAACTCTCAGTCTACAAGTGTCGCATTTCCAAATATTGACTAAAAAAGCAAAAACAGAATTAGATGAATTGCTTTCTTTCATCTGCAAATACACTAATCTTTATGCTCCACGGCAATGCAAGATTTGTGCGGGGAAAATACAGAGGTAGGATTCTTGCCCTTTTTTTAGCTTCGAGAAAGAAGGTATATTTCTGCTTATTCCATAAAAGCGTGAAATATGTGTCATAATATTCATGAACTGGAATAGGACAGAGCAACATGTCAGCCATTGGGGACTTGTTGGAATAGGACATGGTAACAAGGTCAGCCAAGGTATAGGTGTGGCAACTGGGTCAGCCAATGGGAACTATTTGGTGACTGAGAGCCATGCCAGACAGCTTGGAGCCTGTTGTGGCCTATTCAGCAAACCATAATTAAATAGGCCATGGCTTACAGCAGGGGTGTCAAACTCAAGGCCCACAGGCCGGATATGGCCTGCAGGGTGCTTAGCTCTGGCTGTGGCGCCACCCTGGAAACAGCAAAGGACCAGCCTGCAGTGCTCCAGACATGATTTACATCGAGCTGGCCACGCCCACCTGGACATACTCCCCCCCCCGTCCCTCCAAGGTAAAACACAATCCTGATGCGGCCCTCAATGAAATCGAGTTTGACACCCCTGGCTTACACCAATGCATGAACTTAGCCAATATGAAGCAATCTACTACAATTTTACTCTTCATGCTAAAAGAGATTTTCTGTTTCAGCCTACCGTTTTTCTCCACTCTGGTTAATGGTTTCACTCCTGAAAAGACATCCGCCAGCTCAGCCATTCTTTCGGATCCTTCTGTCTTATAGCTCTCCCACTTAGTTTGCTTTTCTGACAACATCTGTTTGAACATCTAGTGGAAAGGCAGACGTTCCTCAGATTTATTGATTAAATTGATATGCCACCCATCTTACTACCCAAAGCTCCTCTGGGAAGCTTAGATTAAAAGACAAGGGGCCGAAACACAAAGCTGTTACGGTAATGATGCACTTAAGGATGTCAAGTGAAGTCCTATTGAAATTACTGACCCCAAAAGTCAGCTTGCTGAACTGAGTTTATGACTCAAAATATCTGATTAGGAAGAAGAGGTATATGTCAGAATGTGGATCGAATAAACCTAAAAGCACTCTATTTGATTCACCATATGTTAAAATAAGTTTGATAAATAAATATATTTTGTAACTTTGTTTTTAACTATGCTTCTATGGGTAGACCACATCTGACACCAGAATGTTGGTTGCTAAGTGAGGGGGATTGTTAAGTGAGTCATGACTGATTTGGCAACCTTATTTGGCCATGCCTGTTAGGTGAATTACCCTGGTTGTTAATTAGTAATTAGTAATTTAATAAATTTGTATGTCGCCAATCCCGTAGGACTCTGGGCGGCTTACAGAAACAAGATAAAAGTTAAAAATTAAAAATAAAAAGATACAATTAAAAAAAACACACACCATACATCCCGTCTAGGTGGGGCTGGACCTTGTTCAACAGCCCCAGGCCTGCTGGAACAGCCAGGTTATGGTGGCTTTTCGGAAGACCGAGAGAGTGGAAAGGGTCTGGATCTTTACGGGTAGATCGTTCCACAGGGCCGGAGCAGCCACAGAGAAGGCGCTCCCCCAAGGGATCGCCAGCCGGCATTGTCCGGCCGACGGCACCCGGAGGAGGCCCAACCTGTGAGATCTTATTGGTCTTTCAGAGTTTAGAGTTTCAGAGTTTATTGGGATTTATAGGCCGCCCTTTTCCCTGAGGGGACTCAGGGCGGCTTACAACCACAAGGGAGGGGGGGTGCAGTGTCAAAAAAACAAAACAAAATGTGAACAAAGAAAAATAGTAAAAACACAACTTTCGTTCAGCAATCAAACACTCGGGCGGGTGAATTGGAAACCTATCCCCAGGCCTGCTGGGAGAGCCAGATCTTGAGGGCTGCGCGGAAGGTCTGGATGGTGGTGAGGGTACGGATCTCAACGGGGAGATCGTTCCACAGGGTCGGAGCTGCAACAGAAAAGGCTCTCCTCCGTGTGGTCGCCAGTCGGCATTGACTGGCAGATGGGATTCGGAGGAGGCCCAGTCTGTGCGATCTAATTGGTCATAGGGAGGTGATCGGCAGAAGGCGGTCTCTCAAGTACCCAGATCCACTACCATGGAGTGCTTTAAAGGTGGTCATCAGTACCCTGAAGCGCACCCGGAGACCAACAGGTAGCCAGTGCAGCTCGCGGAGGACTGGTGTAACGTGGGCGAACCGCGGTGCGCCCACTATCACTCGCGCGGCTGCATTCTGGACTAACTGTAGTCGCCGGATGCACTTCAAGGGCAACCCCATGTAGAGCCCATTGCAGTATTCCAGCCTAGAGATCACAAGGGCTCGAGTGACTGTTGTGAGAGCCTCCCGATCTAGGTAGGGCCGCAACTGGCGGACCAGGCGAACCTGGGCAAATGCCCCCCTGGTCACAGCTGACAGCTGGTGGTCAAAAGTCAGCTGTGGGTCCAGGAGGACTCCTAAGTTGCGGACCCTATCTGAGGGGTATAAAATTTGACCCCCCAGCCTAAGCGTTGGTACATTAGCCAAATTATTGGGAGGGAAGCACAACAGCCACTCGGTCTTGTCCGGGTTGAGTACCAGTTTGTTAGCGCTCATCCAGTTCTTAACGGCTTCTAGACCCTGGTTCATCACGTCCACCGCTTCATTGAGTTGGCACGGGGCGGACAGATACAGCTGCGTATCGTCCGCATATTGGTGGTATTTTATCCCGTGCCTCCGAATGATCTCGCCCAGCGGTTTCATGTATATGTTAAATAGTAGGGGGGATAAGACCGAACCCTGGGGCACCCCACATGTTAGGGGCCTCAGGGACGATCTCTGCCCCCCGACCAACACCGACTGCGACCTGTCCGAGAGGTAGGAAGAGAACCACTGCAGAACAGTGCCTCCCACTCCCACCTCCCGCAGTCGTCGCAGAAGGATACCATGGTCTTTGGGAGATATGTGGCAGGAGGCGGTCTCTCAGATAACCAGGTCCTAAGCCATGTAGGGCTTTAAAAGTAATGACTAGCACCTTGAAGCGTATTCGGAGACCAATAGGAAACCAGTGCTTCCTATTAAGTGAATCATATAATTATTAAGGGACTCCCGCTTCCTCATTCACTTTGCTTGTGGGACACCAGCTGCAAAAGTCACTAATGGAGATCACATGATCCCAGGAAACGATCGTAACATATGCTGGTTGCTAAGCACCCAAATTTTGGGCATGTGACCACGGGGACGTTACAAAGGTTGTTGGTGCAAGAACCGGTCATAAGTCACTTTGTCAGTGCTTTGAACTTTGAACATTTGCTAAATGGATGGGGGCAGGGTGGTGGCTACCCCTATATGGTTTTATTGTTTTATTTGTGAAATGCCCAAATTCATGCAAATATTATAGGTGGTACAGAAATTTGACAAATAAATACGTAAAGATAAGAAATCATCAATGATACATTTTTCAAAGATTCTCCAAGAAAATAAGAAAGGATCAGGCCATCTTAAAAAAGCAAACACATTATTTTATTACATTCTCCTTCAAGGATTAAAAAAAAACAACAACTCATGAAGCTGTTTTTCGGGGTTCTTGTAATGATACATTTGTGACTCAGGAGAACAAGTGCCCTGACAATCTAAATCAGGGGTCACCAACCTTTTGGACTTCAGGGACTACTAAATTCATAATTTTAAATCTCGTGGACCACTAATATGAACCGGGCGTGCGTGTGTGGCTAGGTGGTCATGTGACTGGGTGGGCGTGGCCAACTCGATGTCACTCACATTGAAGGGCATCTTGCCAGCTTCTACTCGCCCCTCCCCTCGTAGCTACTCCATGCCTGCCCACCTGGGCTCTTTAGGGCCCCAACAGGAAGCAGTTGCTGGAGCTAGGAAAGCCACCATGAGAAAGAGTTGGCAAAACAGCTCAGTTCAAATTGGATCTGACTGAGAAGGAGGCTCAGCAGAAGCACCTCACTGAGGACTACGAACATAGGTTTTCCAAGCAGAGGGAAGACCTGCGGGAGTGCAAGGCCAGGTACCAGCGCCTGGAGGCTCAGTGGGATGAGATGGTCAGTCAGTTCCAGGCCATGATGCAGTCCGACTGGAACAAAATCCTCCGGCTCTTCGCCACTAGTGGCGCTTCCCTCCAGCCTTCGCCAAAAGCCTCGCACAAGGAGGCTGAAGCAGACCCCAAGTCGGAATTTCTGCCCCCCCCTCTGCCCCACACAAAAAGACCCTGAATGGGGGAGACTCTGTGCAGCAACACAAATGTTCATTGCATGAATCCGGTCCAGGGGCCGTAGTTTGAGGACCCCCGATTTAGTGCAATATAAAAAATGCAAATAAACTTTCTGCAGACCACCAATTTTTTCTCATGGGCCACCAGTGGTCTAAATAAATAGCCAAATCACATTAAAAAGTGTTATTATTTTGGAACAACCCATAGCTTCTTAGGAAGTGTGCCACGCTCCCTCCCACCTCAAAAAGGAGCCCTCAGATTTATTTATTTTTTACCTCTTTCAAAATGAATTCAAACTGGGCTGTATCCAGGAGGAGCTGGAAAAGAATCCTGGGATTGAATCTGGAGTCAGTGAGAACTTGGTCTTTTATCTGGCGGAGACGCTTGTTATTTGGATCATAAGCTGAGGAGGGAAGGAAAAACAGGGTGTGCTTTTTTTTCTTTTTTAACAGAGATAGCAAATTATTTTAAATCATTATTATAACTGAACTTGTCCCAAAAGTGGTTTTTTTCAAGAGGCAGCTGGACTTTCTGGGTTTTTTTTTTGGGAAGACGTTTTGCTTCCCATCCAAGAAGCATCTTCAGCTCGGGCTGGATGGTGGGAAACCATTTCCCACTATTTCCCATCATCCAGTCAGAGCTGAAGAAGCTTCTTGGATGGATGAGAAGTGAAACGACTTCAAAGAAAAACCAGTTGCCTCTTGAAAAAAAGCACCTTTGGGACAACCGGGACCTGGATGACTGAGGGTCTCCATAGACATATATAGTAAGTGAACTTGTGTTAAGGTATTTAATAGCTGGGACAGCAAAGGGTACAACGGTCTAGGACACACAGTTGCGTTGATTGGTTGGAGTATGGGCTCCGGCATGAGACAATCTATGTCCAGGATGGTGAACTGGTAGCACACGGAGCCATTTTTCAGGGCACGCGAGGCATTGCCCTGTCAGCTGGCCAGCGTGCCAGCTGAGTTCAGCTTTGTTAAAAGTCATTTTTCACCCTCCCCAGGCTCCAGAGGCTTTATAGGAGCCTGGGGAGGGAGAAAAGAGCCTCCCCACCCACTCCCGGAGGCCCTCCGGACACTTCAGGAGCTTAAAAAAAACAGCCCTATGGGCAAAGCGGAAGTTCAGGAAGGGACTTCCGGTTTGCTCATAGGGTTGGTTTAAGCCCTCCAGAGGCTTCAGGGACCTTCAGGAGGCTTCCCTGAAGCCTCCGGAGTGCTTAAACCGACCCTACGAGCAAACCGGAAGTGACTTCCGGTTTGCTTGTAAGGTCATTTCTTGCCCTCCGGAGGCTTCAGGGAAGCCTCCTGAAGGTCCCTGAAGCCTCCAGAGGGCCTCCTGACGGGTGTGGGAGGCTCTTTTCACTCTCCCCAGGCTCCTATAAAGCCTCTGGAACCTGGGGAGGGGAAAAAAAGCATGCAAAAAATGGGGGGAGTGCCTCTCATGTGCACATGTGCACTGGGGGGGGGCACGTGTTGCATTATGGGTGCATCATGCCCGCACACGACCCCCCCCTTTATGGCACGCGAGCCAAAAAAGGTTCGCCATCGCTGACCTATGTTGTGATTGGTTACTGGATGTAAAGGGGGAGTTCCCCCTTTTTCCCCACCTGTTTCTTCTGTGTGCTCTGTATGCTGTTCTGTGATTTACTTGACGAATCACCTAATGATATAGTGCTGTGCCTATCTTGTCTGCTCTAAATATAGGTGTTAACTACATTTATTTATATAAAACTACAAGTTTGTCTGCCTCCATTTGGACGCCAGCTGCCTAATTAATTCCCTCACATCTTGAAACTGGCATCACATTTTTCAGCAAGAGCAATAGTTTCCGTTCCCTTGAAAAATTCCAAATGGGGTTTGTGTGGGTTTTTAAAGATATACGCATCCTGAATATGGAAACTGCACATGAATTACAGATCCCTCCACTTACAGCCACAATTGGGCCCAGAATTGAGGGGAATTTGACAAGGGACTGTCTCTAAGTAAAGCAGTGATGGCTAACCTTTTTGTCATTGTGTGCCGACCCACGTGCGCCTGACCCCCCCTTGCGCATGCATGCAACCCCTCCATGCCCCCTTTTGGACCTAGTATGCCTCCCTGTAGCCTCCTGGGAACAAAAATGGGCTATTGGGGGGGAGGGGGGCTGTGCTGCACTCCTGGCTCCCATGCATGCGTGTGTCTCTTGCATGTACCCCACCTCCCGTGCATGCCCCAAAATCAGTTGGCCGGTGGGAGGCGCACATGCATGCGCGTGGAGCTGAGTTGGGGGCGGAGTTGAGCTGTGGCACCCATACCATAGGTTCGCCATCACGGAACTAGGGCATGAAAAGGTGACTTGCAAACTTCCCTTTTCTAGATGAATTCTCCATCCTTATTCTAAAACAAGCCATCATCGCCTCTTACCCAAGTCTGCAGTATGAAGCATCAGCCAACGGATGGCCACGTTGCAGTCCCTTAAGCAGTTCATCAGTTTCGGGATGTTGTCAAGCACCATCTCTTCTCTTAAACAACCTTCTTTCAGAAATTGCTGCACTTGAGTATGAACACGCTCAGTGACGGCAGCAGCTCGGCTGGCCTTCGAAAGCAGAAAGCAAAGCATTAGCATTAACAGAGGAATAGCAAAGCCCTAGGGATGAAATGGACATTTCAGAACTTGTGGGCAAAGGCTAAACTACATCTCCCAGCATCCTTCATGCTTGGCTAAATTGTCTAACAGACCTGGGGAGATGTAGTTTGCGATACCCAGAGAGTAACAAGTGCATACTCCTGGTAAAAATGTTACTAACCAAAACTATTAAAATTCTTACGTTTTTAAACACAAGATTTAATATTACTGCTGTTTCTAAATAACCCTTACTTTACAAAATATAAAAAGTGCAGATGTTCAAGATATTCCAATGGAACAAGTTACTATCCAATTTATGAAGAAATCTATCATTGCCAATTTTCCCTGTCAGGATTTGGAAGTTAATTCTGGAGAAGTTGCTTTGCAAGTTTCCTTTCTAATCAGCAATCTGTTTGCAGTTGTTCTCAAAAAGTAAAACAGGGGCAGATCTGGTTAGTGCTTAAGTGAGATCTATTAGTACCAGGCAATCTCAACTGTAGGTGATTGTACACAGAAATTTAAGGGATTAGGTCTACAGAACAGGAGGATTTATTTTAATGAATTCCTCCGCTTTTATTTCTGCTCTGCCATGGAAGGGACTCTTCAGTAGGATTAGCATTGTTCAGATTTAGTATTTATTTGCCTGGAGAGTTGAAATGTATCCTAGGAGAAGGAAGTGTCCAATCACTTTTGTCCTGCTGCTAAGCAAGCCACAGATTTTCCATGAAGTCATCCGTCCTTGAATTGGACTAAGAGGAGAGAGTGGCTACTTCTTGTGAATTATAAGCAAGAACATTTGACTGAAGGTTGCTAATGAATATGCCACAAGGGAACAAATGGTCACAGGAGTTTTGCAAGTCCGCAAAGGGTGCAAAAGTGAATTCTGACATCTTGTCCGGCTTCCTGCATTAAATTTCAGCCACAGTCAATCACACTATGGATCTAGGCATCTATTATTCTTCCTCAAAAGGTGGGCTGAGACCTTCCTTCCTCCCTCCCATTTTAATGATTTTCTCTTAAAGTTATTCTTAAAGATCCATCTCATCCTGGGCACCCTTTTTTTTGAACTATTACCATCTGGCAGACGGTACCAGGATAATAAAAACAAGGACAAATAGGCTGAAAAAACAGTTTCTATCCCAGGGCAGTAACTATATTGAATTTTACGGTATGGTGCAATATTAATGCAATATATGGGGTTTTTAATTTTAATTATATAGAATGTGAAGGATGTGTGTTTTATGTTTTTATTTTTTTAGTTATAATATACACTGAAGTTGGCATTTAATTTTGTTGCATGATGTGCAATGACAATAAAGTAAACTAAACTGATGTACTTCTACAGTCACAGGAAGATCCCTCCACTTTCCCATTTAAATTTGCTATGCCCTCCTTCCTGACGAAGCTCAACATATGTGCAAATTGAGGTTGCCAAGGGTAACAAGATAGTAAAGCCTTAAGGTAAGAGGCCCTTAAAAAGCTCTACATTTAATGAGAAGATCACAAGTTGATAAGTTTAATGAAAACACTTAAATCAGATTCCAACCTAACTTCACTTACCCTGCTAAGCTCACATTTCCTTACCTGCTCCTTAACGTTGGAAAGATCCAATGTGTAGTTCAGGGCGGTTTTGGCAGCCTTATACGGCTCCCAGGCTTCTCCCAGATTGACCGATATTCCCATGTAGATGCTAATAACCTGTGAACAGAAGCCAAAGTCTCTGAAAACTCCAGTTGTCCAAACATTTATGGAGAAAGAAAACCATCAACACATCACAATTTACGTTTACATCTGGTGGGCTGCAAAGATGGCTAACTATGGTTGCAGAGTTAGCTATGATGGCTATGCATGACTTTAGAGATGGTTAACCATGGTTGTGGGTGTGACTAGCTGTGGTTGTGGATATGTTTAGCCATGGTTGTGGATGTGGTTAGCCATGGTTGTGGAGACAATTTAGTGGCTCTCTGGCAGAGAGAGTTTAAAACTAGTGGAAAATCAATGCTTGACATGGTCAGAGGTGGTATTCTGCTAGTTTGGACTGGTTCTCCTGAACTGATAGCGGAAATCGTGGGTGGGCCTATCTACTTGCCCTGGCTCTTTTTCATCCTATTTAGGGACATTTTTTGAGCAAAGTGCATGTGCGGCCAGCCGGGCGTATACGTGGATGGGGACAAATTTGTGAACTGGTAGGGAAGGTAAGTGAAAACCACCCCTGGACACGGTTGCAGATTTAGTTGTGGTTATGGCTAGCCATGATTGAAGACAATTATCTGGCCAGCTATGTAGCCAGTTAGCTATGGTTGTGGGGACACCTTAGTGGCGCTGTGCCAGGCAACATTTTAAGGCTAGTAAAGAACAAAGCTGCTTGGTCTTACTATTGTAGGAAACCGTACCTGGTTCAAAGCTACAACAATCCCAGAATTAATTAAGCGTCAAAGGCCCAGTGAACTCTCAGATATCTAGACATGGATTTTGAATGGGTAAAGGGGGGCATGGAATTATCCTCACTGGCTTTGCCTGGCTCTCTTGTATTCACCCCAAGGGTCTGAAATGATGATGAAGCAAAAACTTATGGGCAGCCTTGGGAGTGGGTTGGCAAATGAGGAAAAATGACCACACAAACATTATCATGCAAACAGCATTGTCATACACTTAGATTGGACATCAAGACAGTGATGCAAAGGGCAGCATGATCTTATGTGATATAATTTGAGCATCCCTGAAATTTGCAATAATATAATGTAATATAATATAATATACATAATATAATATAATATAATACAAAATAATATAATATACTGTAATATAATATAATGTAATATAATGTAATATAATATACATAATATAATATACTGTAATATAATACAATGTAATATAATATAATGTAGAGTAGAGAGGCGTCTGCCCGCGCGCTGGCAAGCCGAGGCTTGAATAAGTGGCGCGGAGCACAGCAGAAGGCAGGTGAGGTGAATTTAAATTGAAATCCTTGCTGAAGCTTTGCTGAAACTAAAAAAACTCCTGAATTTCGGATAGAAGGGAGAGAGGAAAAAACACTCCGTTCAGGCCGAGATTGAGGTTAATCTGGTGGCCACAGGAACAGCAGGAGGTGTGGCTTCCAAAGATTTCCTCAATCTCCAATAGGCAAGCAGATTTGGTTAATACCCATGGTTACTCCTCCCACACCTTCTCTTCGGAAACTAGCTTTATTTGGCCAAGTGTGATTAGACACACAAGAAATTTGACTCTGGTACAGAAGCTTTCAGTGTACATGCAAATCAATAGAATCATCATCATCCCAATAAGAATAGTAGTAAAGAAGATGATAAGATAGTAATAATATGATATGGATAAATATAAATACTTATTAGACAGTACTGGGAGGATGAGATGTTGAGCAGTGTGTTGGCAGGAGGGGAAAATCTCTCCTTCTGTCTACTTGTTTTGGCATGCAATGCCCCCACAGTGGCTTCCCGAGGGGAGGAGTTGAAACAGTTCATGCCCAGGATGTGAGATATTGAGGCAAATTGATCATTAATAGCATCTCCAACCATATATTTACCCAGTTGTCTGGAAAATATTTATCTACTATTTCTCTCATCTTGGCTTGTTGGGTGTGAAGGATGGAGGGGTCGAAGTAAAGCGTCACGTACAACATAGCTGCCTGCGTCGCCAGAGCTGTGCTGCGATGTTCCGGCAGTGGATATGCAGAAACCTGAGAAGGGAACAGAGGGAAAGGGCAATTTATGAGCCTGCTGGCCATTTCCCTACTTCTCCCCCACCCCTGGGCCATGTCCAGCCAGAACTTACCTGGTTGTAGATATCATCTGACCTCAAGCGGCCAATCACCATGCTGATAAATATTTTGTTGATGGGCACCCTGCTGAAGTAACTCTCGGGATAGTTTGCGGGCCTTTTAGCTCCGGGTTGACTTGAATACCCCGTGCTCCGAAGCAGCTTACATATATCATCCATATTGGAGTCGGCAGAGCGAGCAGCACTGGATGGGGCATGATAAGCACAGGTCACCAACAGAGGATCTTATCGAAGTACAAGTAGTCCTTCACTTACGACCAGTCATTTAGCGACTGTTCAAAATTATGATCGATCCTGAAAAAGCTACTTATGACCTGGATTTAGAGTTCTGACATCCACTCCCACCTTGCAGTTTTATATGACTGCATTTTAGGTGCTTGGCAAACATCTTACATTTACAACCATTTGCTGTGCCCACAATTTAAAATATTTTTGAAATAAACTAGCGTTTACTTCGTTTCCAGAAAAAATTGCCCCGTGTTGAACAATTATTCATTAATGACTACGGTACTTGGATAATGACTATCACAAAAAAGATAATAAAGATCAGATTCGGTCACATAGGGACCCACTTTCTGAACAGTCACAACTTAAGACTTAAAAAATTGTGGGCTCTGTTACAATTGTAAGTTGAGGATTACCAGTACAGTAAAAGGATAAACTTGCAATTCGTTTGATTTGATATGAAAATTGTTTTTCTCCCTCGTTCCAGGATATTTTTTTTTCAAATTCTCAATTTGACTTTGAGCCCTGGTCTTTCATGGAAGCATTAGCCAGACCAGACTTTACTTATCTTCCAAGGCCAGAAAGATGGGTCTCGATGTTGCAAAGTAGGTTGGCATCAATGAGAAAGTGTTTCTCCACCTTGGGAACTTTTAAGATGAATGAACTTCAACTCCAGAATTCCCCTGCCAGCCATGCTAACTGGGGAATTCTGGGAGATGAAGTTCACACATTTTAAATCTTTGACAGTTGAGAAGCACCGGAGAAAGACTTTCCTTTAAAGGCATTGCAAATGATTCTTAAAACAAGTATATTGATGCAATCAATATAGTAGTTGAGTTTGCAAAGAAATAATCAACCACAAAATAGCCAATTGATCATACCCTGAATCAGAGATGTTATACCTGTATCGATAATAGGAAACAAGCATTCTCTCTCGGACTTCCCCTTCAATTTTCTGATCAATGACAAGGAGCATGACACCATACAAATAAAGGGCTTCACACTGCAGCAAACAAGACAGACAGACAGACAGAGAAATTCATAGTTAAAACTGCAAGGATATTAAGCAAAGTGTGTGATTTCCTGTTACATCAAACTCATTACAGTGTTCTCTGTTATAGAAATTTTGTGATGTGTTTAATTACTATTTTCTAATTCTTCGGTGAAAGCAGTTTGGTGTAGTACTGAAGGAATCAGGTTAGAAACCAGAAGATGAAATGATTAAAATATCTAAAAAACAAACTACAGTAAATAAATATTGCTGCATGGTTAGAGTAAGCTTACCAATAGCTGTTTTCCATCCTCATTCAGCAGCACTGTTTCCAAAGTTTGCTGAATGTAAATCCCTTCATTGAGATCATCCAGATATCTAGAAACAATAAGAATGAAATAAAAATTAATCTTCTGCAGAGGTGAATGTTAGCAAAACCTCATGTTTATATACAGATTTATTCCCTTCTTTAATTGGGCTTCCAAACCCTTTGACATCAATTCTTTCCAAAGTTCCTTTGCATCCAAAAGAATAAAAAGCTGATGCAGTCGAAAAGAAGAACAGGTAGCTGTAAAACTCATTATCAGGATGTCAGTTACGGCTTTATATCCAAAGGATCTCATTGAATTTTATTTAGTTGTGTGGCATGTTAAGAATTGTTGCTCACTATCAAGCTATCTTGGAGGTGTGTCTCTCTGACACCCCCAAAAGCTACTTATGACCCAATTCTGGAGTTGCGCACATCCCCATGGTCACATAACTGCATTTTGGGTGCTTGGCAACCAATTCATCTTTATGGCTGATTGCAGTGTTGCACAGAAGCATAATAACTTATGTTTTTTTCTGACCTTTTTGACTTTTAGCAAAAAAATATCCATTGGAACATACTGATTTGTTTCCAGAACTGTGGTGTTTGATTAATGACTGCCCTAAAAAAAAAGTCGTAAAATCAAGTCCGGTCACGTGGGTGCCTCAACTTACGACCATCATAACTTACAACAGAAATTCCAGACTCCATTACAGTTGTAAATTGAAGATTACCTGTACTAAAGTATATTGCAAGTTTAAAAAGACTAATGTCAAAATTTAATGTCACATTTTTACATCAGTATCTTATTAGCTCTATCATATAACAGAAACATTGAGGAAAACTCTGAAAGGGCATCTGCATATATTCTCTTACACTTTCCCCCCCCTAATTTAATTATTTACTTAATTTAAATTTCAAATCTGACAAATATATTAGGGCTGGTAATCCTGGACAAATAATTTGAGATCATGCCATCTTCTTTCCAATTTTTAAAATAGTTTATGTCAAACATTTTGCTCCATATATGAGTGAATTCATATTTACAAATTCGGAATGTTGTATGTGTGTGGAATTCTGCTGTTTTTCTGTTGTGTCCTGAAAAAAATCTGAAATCTAAGCCATAATGACTTAATTATATTTCACATAATCACAAGCTATTTCCTTGGCTGTAATACATATTCTGTTCCAAATCAGTTGCTGCTATTTCAATTGCATGCCCAACTGCTTACCTGCTTAAATCAACAATATATTTATGAACACTTTGGAAAGCCAAATAAAATCTGGTTAAAATTTCTATGTTGTTTTCACGAAATTCATCATCTAAATCTTGCAGTTCAGGTTTGGCTTCTAGTTTCCCTTCACACAATTCAGGCCCCTAAGATGGGGGGAAAATCAGGAACAGAATTAGTATGTTTGGGATAGAACACTAATCATTTAATACTTCCTTCATTAAAAAGGTAAAGGTTCCCTTGCACCTATGTGCTAGCCGTTCCCGACTCTAGGGGGTGGTGTTCATCTCCGTTTCAAAGCTGAAGAGCCAGCGCTGTCCGAAGACATCTCCATGGTCATGTGATCAGCATGACTAAGTGACGAAGGCGCAGGGAACACTGTTACCTTCCCACCTGTTTTTCTATTTGTATTTTTTACGTGCTTTCGAACTGCTGGTTGGCAGAAGCTGGGAGAAGTTGCAGGAGTTCACTCTGTTACGCGGCACTAAGGGTTCGAACCGCCGAACTGCCAACCTTTCTGATTGATAACTTTAGCTTCAGTATAACACAATTCTTACTTTGAAGTAGCTGAAATCAAATATGATATCTCCATATTTTTGTTGATCGCTTTTGTCTTTGAGGCGGAATACAGGAGGGACAAATTCGGACAGTCTCAGCAATTCAGCAATGATAGCATTTCCACAAGACACGATCCGAAGAATGGCTTGTCCACAAAGATTATTTTCCGCTAAGAAGTCCAACATGGCGAAGAGGAAGAAGGTCGTATTTTTTCAGTGCAGGTTTATACAGTTGTCAAAATAATCTGAAGAAAAATCCTTTGCAATTCCTCCATTACATTCCTGAAAAAGTCATTAACCACAGAAAGAACATTTTAATGTTGTTTTTTCATGCTACAGTTTTATTATTATTATTTCAAACTGAAGGTTGAATTTTGCAACATTTTTACTGCAGAAGATAATTTAAAAATTCTATTTGGAAGTAAATGTAGACCTCAGGATACAGCAGTTTGGGACAAGGATTTAAAGATTTATCCAGATTCAGTTCCCCTAGGGCTGGGGTGGCACGCAGCCCTCTCGGTGGGCATGTGAGCATCGCCCCAGTTCAGTTCTGCTGCGCATGCCCGTGTACCTCCCGGCAGCCAGGTCTCTGCCGTGCATGCTTGGGGGCGGGGCACGCATGGGGGGGGCACATGCACAGGGGTAGGGCAAGTGCAGGGGCCCGCACATGCATGTGTGTGGGACGTGTGAGGGGTGCCTGTGCATTGCATTTTGGGTGTTCAGCTGCATGCATGTGCATTCATGCTCTCTTGCACGTGCTTTGGGCACTCAGTCATGTTCCAAAATTGTGCATGTGTTCGTGCCCACACACATAATGCAATTCCCCCTGCACACGACCTGCCACGCTCCTTCTGGGCCCTCTACACTTGTGTGTGACCCTTACGCGCCCTATTTTGGGCCTAGCAGGCCTCCCTCAAGCCTCCTGGGACCAAAAAAGGGCGGTGGGGGGACGCGCCACATCCCCGTGTTCCTCCCCTCCCTCTGTGCCTGCATGCGCAACTCCCCTGCACATGCGCGGGCATCTCCTGCATGCGCAACAGACCCGAAAATCAGCTAGCTGGCATGAGGCGCACATGTATGTGTGGTGGAATTGAGCTGGGCGACGGCTCACATGCCCGCAGAGAGGGCTCCGCGTGCCACCTGTGGGACACGTGCCATAGGTCCGCCATCACAACCCTAGGGTCTTTTTCTGGTTACAAAATGGTTCCATTCCTGTGTTGAGTGATGGTATAACACAGCTGGGCAAAATGTCTGCTTAATACAATCATTAAGAAGGAATAGAGTTATTAAAATGAGATTATTGATGAAGCCAAATAGAACCTTCAGGTGCCAGGCTAATATATCTTGGAGAAACCAAGTGCTACAGAATTTTTTTTCTTTAAAAAATCCATTACTCTCTCATGTGACTTACTTTCACAAAAACATGTTGTTCTCATGAAAATGAATCACAGCAGGAAGCTAGAAACATTTTGGTGATATGACGAGTTTTTTAAGAATTAAGAGTAACCATATAATTTTGAACTTGAAACCATTCTGATGAAAAAAAAACAATTGGATGGTTAGGGTGAATTGCAACTGTTATCAACAACATAGGGAAACACATTTCCATTTTCAATATAAACATTTAATTATTTTTTTTAATGAAATAAAACGTCTAGAAACTTAGGGTTTCTTTACAACGCTCGGCCATCAGTTAGGAGATTCAACTTCCTTGCTATCATTTTAAAACTTAATTTTTAAAGTGATATTTATGTCTTACATTTTCACTCTTGGAGATCATAGCACCCTTGCAAGGTAGGCCAGACTGTCAATGACAACTGAGCTGGGCTCCAAAATGACTTTGCCTTGAATTAACTAATTTAATTTAATCTAATTTAATTTATTTAACAAATACTATTGATTAGGCCCTTTATTAAAGGCCAGGCAGAATTATAAGAACTCACACTTACAGTTCTTTTTATAGATTTTTAAACTGCTTTTAATTGCATTTTAATGCTTTGAATGTAGCTAAATTGTTGCATTATTAAATTAGGCACACCTTGACGACCCACGGACCACTTCACCACTAAACTGTAATGTACTATATTGTCTTGTTCTGTTCTGTTGCATTTTATTTTCATGTTTTAATTTTTAATTCTGGCTTGTAATGGTAATAAAAATTTGACTAACGCTTCTGCTTTTTAATTGTATCGATCGCTTGGTTTTTTTTAGCTAAACCCTGTGCGCTGCCCAAATTCCAATATGAAATGGGCAGCTATATAATAAATTTGATAAATAAATACATTTTTATTTGATAAATAAATACATTATCAAATTACCGAGAATAACACTCAATATTTGATCATGAATTAACAATTGCACAAGAGTATTTCTCGTACCGGACTTACTTTCTCTCCTCCCCTCCTCCTGCAGAGAGGAAGAGAAGAGATGGACGGAGACTTCTTTCTCTTTGGCTCCCCTTATCAGACCCGCGAGTCAGGTCAGGACCCGCGGGGTGCACGCAGTTCGTCAGAATGGGTGCAAAGTTCGAGTGCAAGCCGACAAGCAGTCAGCAAAGAGAAGAAACCGGGCCGGAAACCGAGGCGAAGCTGCAGACGGCCATCAAGACTAGGCAGGGCCGGGCGAACTTCCCTTCATCTTGGGTCACATGAGGGTTTGCGCGGTCATGTGAACAGGCGCCGGCGTATGAGAAGTCTCGCCGCCCTTCCGAGTCCTCCCGCCTTCTCTTGCAAGCATCTGAGCCAAGATTCAAAATAAGAGGAAAAGATAAAATAGAGTGTGTTTCCCCCACTCCCCAAGGAAACAGGTAAGGGGAAAAGGGATGCTTAGAGTAAATGCTGGTGAAAAAATTGCATCCAAGCCTCGCGCTTGATCCGCGCCCCGGATGAACCCGTTTCTTGCATTCACACGAATGCTTTCCATCCCCAGCTAGCAAAGGGGCTGACTTTGCCCAGGTCTCGGCTTTCGTGCAAGTTTGGGGAGCTTTGCTGGCTGTGTGGATGAAGTCATGATTTGGGGCGTGTTGTGCGAACGGAGCCAAGTTTTTTTTGGGGGGGGAGGGGGGGAAGAAAGCGGGGAGAGGTTTCATTTCTGAAAAAGATGCTGCTGTGGAATTCTGGGAGTTGAAGTCCACTCAACTGAAAGTTGCGTACTTAGAAAAAATATTGATTTGTATCCTGTAAATCAGTGTTTCTCAACCTTGGCAACTTGAAGATGTCTGGACTTCAACTCCCAGAATTCCCCAGCCAGCAAATGCTGGCTGTGGAATTCTGGGAGTTGAAGTCCGGACATCTTCAAGTTGCCAAGGTTGAGAAACACTGCTGTAAATCACCTATATGTAACTATCACCTAGCCTGACTAGGTGGCTCAGTGGCTAAGGCACTGAGCTTGTCGATCCGAAAGGTCGGCAGTTCAGCGGTTCGAATCCCTAGTACAGATACCCTGCATGAGCAGGGGGTTGGACTAGATGACCTCCAAGATCCCTCCCCTTCTGTTACTATCTCGCCTTTCAACAGGTTCCCTGTTGTGTTCAATGACAGTTTGGTTGAGTTCTAGCTCACCTCGCCTTTCCAAATTATTTTTTACTTTGTTGGCAAGTGGGTTTTTTTCTTCTTCAACCACACAATCAAGTGCTTGTTTTGTTGTTTGCTAAGCAAAGAAAACGTAAGCGTGCTACGTTTCAATAAGAATAATTCATAATCATTCAAGAGCTGTATTGGATCAAGCCAGCATTCTGGGTTAAAGACAAATGAAATGGGCGTTTATGAGAAACCATGATCTCAGGTCTATATAAAATCTCAAGTAGTATAAAAGTGAACCCATGGCTAGGTTCACTTCTGTTGCTAAAACATACTTGGTTTTGGTTTGGCATGATTGCCAATCAAATCTCTGGTTTAGCATGATATGCACCAAAGACAAATTCCTTGGCCAATAAAGAATTCTATTCTATTCTATGAGAATTCCAGGTACATTATTGTGCTTCATTCAGCAGGTGGCTCTCAATTTTAAGTGATCTTGTGTACACTCTTGTGTAGCTTCTCAAGAACAGTGTGAAGTGGCTGGTTTTTGCCATTGTCTGAGTCTAGCCTAGGGAATTTCTTAGTGGTCTAACCCTATGTAAGAATGACCTTGGGGGGTTGATGCTGTCTGAGGAATGGTCAGATAATAATAATAATTTCAAAAAGGAGAGTAGAATAGAATAGAATGACAGAATTGAAAGGGATCTTGGAGGTCTTCTAGTCCAACCCCCTGCTTAGGCAGGAAACCTTATACCATTTCAGACAAATGGTTGTCCAATCTCTTCTTAAAACCTTCCAGTGTTGGAGTACTCACAATTTCTGGAAGCAAGTTGTACCACTGATTAATTGTTCTAATTGTCAGGAAATATTTCCTTAGTTCTAGGTTGCTTCTCTCCTTGATTAGTTTCCATCCATTGTTTCTTGTCTTGTCTTCAGGTGCTTTGGAGAATAGCTTGACTGCCTCTTCTTTGTGGCAACCCTTGATATATTGGAACACTGCTATCATGTCACCCCTACTACTTCTTTTCATTAAAGATAAGAGAGAGCATAGCCCACAGTTATATAGTGGGTGGAGCAAGAAGAAACCCTTCCTAGTATTTCAGAATATAAAACAGATGGTGGGAGATTTGTACTTTCAGATTTGCAAGATTCTCTGAATGTACCCTTACAATAACTGAATTACCTTATCTAGTTATGTTCCTGGTCTGGTCTACCTGGTAAGGCTGACATAATTTTGCCATATCATGCTTAGTATGCAAGATTAATCGAATGCTGTCACCTTGTGAGATTTATTCAATAAGCAATAGTTGGATCAGGGCTTAGGGGGTCATTGCTTAGATACTCAGGTCCTGCTAAATTGCAGTGACATCTGTTTGACTCATTATTGCTATAGAAACTAAGCCCTGACCTCTTGCAAACATAGCTTAGTGTGGTATCTGATATGTCAGTATTTTCCATAAATTAACCAATGAGGAAACAACAGTCAGAATGAACAGGTAAAAAATTAGCAGCAGTTAAAATTATATGAGAGCAATAACATCATGTTAGTAAATATGGCACTTGTACTCCTATAAAATCCTAAATCTAGAATTGCCCAAGTTAGAGTTGGTTGTTATTATTATTACATGTGTTGTTATTAAATGTGCTTGACTTACAACAGTTTGCTTAGTGACAGTTCAAAGTTACAATGACACTGAGAAAACTGACTTATGACCATTTTTCACACTTATGACCGTTGCAGCATCCCCATGGTCATGTGATTTACACTTGGATGCTTGACAACTCACTCGCATTTATGACGGCTGCAGTGCCCTGGGGTCCCCCTTTGCGACCTTCTGACAAGCCGAGTCAAAGATTCACTTAACAGCCATGTTATAATTTAACAACTGCTGCGATTCACTTAACCAAGGTGGCAAGAAAAATCATAAACGGGGGCAAAACTCACTTCACAATTTTTTTTCACTTAGCAACATAAATTTGGGGCTCAATTGTGATCGTAAGCTGAGCACTACCTGCATTGGCCACCTATCTCATTTCGAAGTAACTCTTTTCAACTTCGTTAAATATAGATGCCGAGATTTCGACTGCTACTTTGGCACAAAGTTTTCAGACGGTATTCCCCCTCAGTAAGGGCATCTAACGAAACCAAGGGTGTATTTTTAGCTGTGGTTTTCTCTAACGGTTGAAAGAAAGATTCAGTTGTGTCGGGAGAGTTTTACACAGCTTTGCTTTTGTGTGCCAGTGAGGCCTGGTACTCATGCGCTGATTGGATTACTGCAGTGCGGTCTACATGGGGCTGCCCTTGAAGAGTATCCCATAGCTTCGGCTTGTGCAAAACGCACGGGTGTCGGCAATTCTAAGTGCTTCCAAACTGCACGAGTTAACACCTCTGCTCACAGAGCTGCATGGGTTGACAGTTTATTTCTGGCTCTCAAGATTCAAGATTTTGACCCCTAAAGCCCTTTATGGCCTAGTAACTAGGTTATTTGGCGGAACGGTTTTATCCTGGTTTCATCTGTTCATCCCCTCAGATCCAGCAAGAAAGAGAAGGGCCGTCTCTCTCAGGGAACGACACCTGGTGGGCCTGAGGAGGTGGGCCTTCTCTGCTATGGCGCCTGCCTAAGGCTGCTTCTAAAGCTTGGCCGTCTTTATTAATTTACGTCCATTTTTCCCCCTCACTCTGCTCCTTAACTTTAGTACTACATCTTGAAGATATCTTCCTTGGTGGAAT
The DNA here is from genome assembly GCF_051295495.1 of Thamnophis sirtalis. Lineage (NCBI taxonomy): Eukaryota > Metazoa > Chordata > Lepidosauria > Squamata > Natricidae > Thamnophis > Thamnophis sirtalis. Next base: position 112,593,225 of record NW_028261382.1, on the reverse strand, counting down.
TAAAATTGGAAGACCTGAGGCAAAACAGGCCATTTCTGCCCAATTGATACTTGGCCAAACACTTGTTGTGGCTTGGTTTGTTTACAATATTCTGAAACATACAGTACATGCGATACAATGAAATAGAAGGATGGGTTTATTTCTGGCCTGTTTTAATTCCGGGTTATGAATGGGAGAACATCAAGAAATCCTGGGACAGAAAGAAAAACCAGGAAGTTAAAAACTTGCTGGGAAAAGAAAGAAACTATTTCCATATTATTGCCAAGAAAATGTGAATGTATCCCCTTGGTTGTAGTAGTTGAGTCTGAATTGAAGCTATTATACAAAGAGAACTAAAAGTCTTTAAGCTTTGAAAGCTTAAAAGAATATATGTATGTATGTATGTATGTATGTATGTATGTATGTATATGTATGTGTATATATATATATATATATATATATATATATATATATATGTGTGTGTGTGTGTGTGTGTGTGTGTGTGTGTGTGTGTGTGTGTGTGTGTATATATATATATATATATACATATACATATACATATACATATACATATACATATACATATACATATACATATACATATACATATACATATACATATACATATACATATACATATACATATACATATACATATACATATACATATACATATACATATACATATACATATACATATACATATATATATATATATATATATATATATATATATAATGTATGCATGGTTTTGCCTTAAACAAAATAAGGAAAGAGAAAAAGTAATTCTTGGCTATACACAGAAAACAAGTTTGCATATTAATCCAAATATTGCAAACAACGTAACAAAATAGTGTGTGTGTGTGTGTGTGTGTGTATTGGATTAATATGCAAACTTGTTTTCTGTGTATAGCCAAGAATTACCTTTTCTCTCTCCTTATTTTGTTTAAGGCAAAACCATGCATACATTTTCTTTGAGAGAAAAGCCTATTTAAACATTCAGTTTCCATTTTTTATGTTTAAAACTGCTCACCAAATATACTTTAGAAGATTTAAATCCCCATCTTCCATTATTTGCAAAACACGGTGTTCATTTCTTTTTATTTATTTTCTTTTGTATATTTCATTATTCCGCTAGTCAGATGAAAGATTTTTCATAGCATCTATGGCTAAGGAGAAGAAAAACACCCCATAGTTATTAAAAACCATTACACCACTGCTTAAAATGAAACAGATCTCCCAATCAAAATGAAATAATAGCAGAAGTTTGAAAAGCGTTGAGAGAATATGTCAATGGGTGGTTGACTTAAAGCCAATGTTATTTGCTCTATATGCCTGCTACATAACCAGCTAATATATTAAATGACTGGGTGTTCAATAAAGTATATATACTGCGCATGATCCAATCTCATGTGGAGAAATATCATCATTGTGATATCACAAATAGTGCTTTGTCACCAGGCCTGGGCCTCCCTCAAAACTGAAGAGATGGCTCCATTATTGAGGTGGATACACTCACTTTCTCTATGCTGGAGTTTGGACATAATTTTAATAATATTTAATTTTATTTAAATATTATTTAAATAAATAGAAATATTTAAATATTTAATTTTCTAACACTGACTTCTTTCATATTTATATAATTGCTTTTATATATTCACCGTTTTACTTGGTTATACTACACAACAGAGTCACTTTCAGTGAGATGGGCAGCCATATAAATTCAATCAACAAACAAATGTCACATGTATATTTTGCCTCTCCACCTACCAGATGAACATGCAAACTTTCGTTGGGTAGGAGGACATTGAATATTTGCTTATTTTTGTGATTTTTTAGTTGATCTAAAAAAAAGGCTTGCCCTAAAGATGGACATTGATTGCTCCTTCAAAAATAGATTGAAATGGACAAGCCGGTTCATTTTTTTTTACAGACTGGGAAAATGGTATTATTTTATTTATTGGCTTACATTATTGAGCTTGCTTTCTGTTTTTTTGTTGTTAGTTGCGAAATCGTGTCCGACCCATCATGACCCCATGGACAATGTTCCTCTAGGTCTTCCTGTCCTCTACCATCCTCCGAAGTCCATTTAAGCTCACACCTACTGCTTCGGTGACTCCAGCCAGCCATCTCATTCTCTGTCGTCCCCTTCTTCTTTTGCCCTCAATCTTTCCCAGCATGAGGCTCTTCTCCAGTGAGTCCTTCCTTCTTATTAGGTGGCCAAAGTATTTGAGTTTCCTCTTCAGGATCTGGCCTTCTAAAGAGCAGTTGGGGTTGATCTCCTCTAGGACTGACCGGTTTGATCGCCTTGCAGTCCAAGGGACTCGCAGGAGTCTTCTCCAGCACCAGAGTTCAAAGGCCTCAATTCTTTGGCGCACAGCCTTTCTTATGGTCCAACTTTCACAGCCATACATTGCAACTGGGAAAACTAGAGGCTTGACTAGACACACTTTTGTTGGCAGGGTGATGTCATAGCTTTCCTCCCCAGAAGCATTAAAATATCCAGATGGGTCACATGCATGTCATAGAATAATAAAACATTATAGTAATAATCATTGTTTTTTTTTAGGACGCTTGATCAGAATGTCCGGACGCCCATTGATTTCCCTTAGTGGTGTGGATACATGTCTAACTTCTCTGAAAACCTGCAAGACCTACATAAACACCGGCATGGATATAACCACAAATGTGGCCCTTGATCTTGTGGAAAATCACAGTGAGTTCAGCTTTGGGATCTATTCTTTTTGCTTGTTTTTCAAAACTTTCAAGGTGTCTTGGGATCCTGCCATACGGGCTTCAGCCAAGTTCTTCCACGGTGTGATCCAACATGGACATCCATTTACCTACTTCAGCTGATTTTCTGTCAGCTTCAGCTTGGCTACCATGCAGCATAACAAACAAAATTTCTGATTTGCAATAGGAGTTTTGAGGACGAGCTGTTCTCCCTTGAAACCTGAATTTTAAGACCTTCATAAGATCCTTTCTCCCCGATTTCTTTCCATCTAGGTTCAGGGGATCAATACGTCCTTTCCAGCTGCTAAACTGCTTTTTATATAGGTGTGAGAGAAAGCAGTGAGTTACAAATTGTGCAATGCCATCTCCAGAGTGTTCAATTGTATTTACGTGAAGGGCAAATGCCATCTTTGAGAGCTAATTTTGGGGGTGCACATCACCCAATGAAAGTTCAGAAAGCTTGGAGGGTGAGGAAAACTAAGACCATTGATCTTCTCCTTTTCTGACAGTACCAGAAACAAAAATATTCGTATTATTTCGGGAAATGGCTGTAATTCAACACTGACTGTAGTTGCTTGCCTTTTCGGTGTAAAGCACCTTAATTCAAAAGGTGGTAGGTTATGTATTAAAAAGGGAAGAAGAACATATTAATATCAAATGGGGCAATAAAATAACTGATGGATATATGTAGCCCACATGCTCACTGAAATAAAATGGTTTTAAGAAAGGAAAGTTACAGTTCTGAGTTTGATAGTGGGAAACATAATTTGGGGCTGCTACCAAAATACCTGTCTTTCAACCCACACCCCTCTTAGATCACATGGAAACAGGACTTCCTCTTGAAGTTTAGACCAGATAGATAGATATACTTGACCTGAAGAAGGCCATGTTAGAATAAAAATAGCTTGTGGTTCAGCCCAGATGTTCAGCATCTTGTTCCAAATTCTGGAAATTTCTCTTAATTTTCATCTAGTCCTCTTCTCTGGGGCAATGTCTACGCCCTCTTTTATGCAACAACACTTCGATTTTTGAAGACTATTTTCAGATCTCCCCAGTTCTCTCTTCTATGGGCTAAGCATACCAAAATTTAACTGATCTAATGCCAAGATTTAAGATATATGTTATTTATTTTTATAATACTTCAGATAATATCATAACAGTAAGATCAGTTTAACCATAAATATTCACTGGACCAAAAAGAGGCTAGATAGCCGGCGGTGCTTCAGTTGGCAGACCTGCACAGATTTGAGACTTGAACTGGGTGGCTTGAAGTCCCTTCTAATTCTGTAATTGTATATTCATTTATTACATTTGTGTCCTGTTTATATCCACCATCAGAGCCCTGAAAAGTAGGTTGGGCGGCCAAGAAAATGATTGGCCCAAAGTCATTCTGCAATTTTCATGGTGAAGTACGGTGTTTCCTCAAAAATAAGACAGTGTCTTATTTTCTTTTGACCCCTGAAATAAGCGCTTGGCCTTATTTTTGGGGAGGTCTTACTACTTTTGAGGCGCAAGAAGCCCTTTAACCTCGGCCCGCGGCCCATGGATCAGCTGATCTAGAGAGGGCCGGAAATTCTGTCTCTGTTTCTGGCACACTCTTGCCAGCCATAGTGTCGCTGGGCCTGCTGCTCTTTTGCTGCTGCCACAAATGAAGGGGCGTGGTAGCTAGGGTTTGCGGGAGCGGCCTCTGTGAGGGGGTTCCTCATGGATGGCAGATGCATGTGTGTGGGGGGGGGGGCTTGGGACATGTCCCCTTCCTTTTCCCCTCAGGAAATGGCAGAGACCAGCTGCACATGTGGTTAAATATTTTAGGGGAGGGCTTATTTTCAGGGGAGGGCTTATTTTAGCACATGTGCTCAAAACCCCCAATTGGACTTATTGTTGTGACTCAGCAGCAGTCTTCTGTGAGTCTTTTCGGGATGCAAGTTTCACAATTCAGCTGGGGCTCGTTAGTGGGTCTTCAGGTGATAAAAGGACAGATGGTGCCACGCCTTGGTTGCAGGAGTCAATGTTCCTTGGTTCGTTCAACATTGATTGATCATCAGTCGTGGTTTATGTAAGATACACTTGGAAAAGTGCTTGGTTTTCTGTAACCCTGATTCAAGGATACACTTGGAGAAGTGCATTGCCGTAAGAGAGATTTGTTTTGTATTCTGTTATCTCGTCAGAGACTGTATTTATGTTATTTTTGGCTCGCAGCCAATCTGAGCTGAGAACTGATAAAGAGAGTTCCTTTTAAGTTGTTTGTCTGTCATCTGTTTAACGAGCGGAGAAGGGGAGACAGAACAGCTTATTATCCGGGAAGGTCTTATTTTCAGGAAAACAGGGTAGGAAGCTGAACATGGGTCTCTCTTGTCAAGATCCATGTCCCTAACCAATGCACTCTGCTGCCTCTCAAAGCTTTCTCTCTGCTTGACATCTCCCAGATAGTTCACAATTTTTTTATTCCCTAGGTGGTGTTGGGATTTGTAGTTTAATATTGTGGATGAAGTATTGTCCTTTGAACAACTATGGGAAAAGCATACCATAAGATGGCAGCAGAGACTTCATAACTAACTTATGAAGTTATTTGCGGTCATATTTCTGCTAAATGTTCTGCAGGTCCCTAGTATTGAAAGGCAAGAGGATTTAGGACCATGTCTTAAAGAAGGCATGAACAAAGAACTCCATTGTAAGAATTAACAGATCAAACTGGCCTTTTAAAATAAATTTAAATCAAGATTTTAGCATACCTTTCTGTACTGGGAATATCACATCTTCTTGCTTGGCATTGTCAGTTGAGATTCTCAATCTGTGTGCCAGTGATGGCATGCAAGTGATGGGGAAACAGTGATTCTCTGGATTAACAACTTTTAAATGTATGGATGTATGGAAATATGCACTTCTTAAAGTTGCTGAGATTAGGAAAAAGTGCTCTAAAAGTTATTGGAGCAACATCCAGTCAGCCAGTATAGTCATGATAATGGGAATTGTAGGACCACAGTTTCCTCTCATTTTCCTTGTGCTATTAAATCCTCCTTGGTAGGGCTGTTCAGTATAGCTGAAGCTGCTTTCAAGGTATAAAAATGCATAATGATATTTTAATTTTTGTGCAGGTTTGCCTGGCAATTTGCTCAAAGTCACTCATAAAAACAGTTTTGGGGGGGAGGAGTTAAATAAAATAATTATACATTATTAGCTCTAGAAGGTAGGCCAGGTTACAAAACCGATCCAGCAGATATTTCGGGAATTGTCCTTTTGCATAGCAATACTAGGGAACTGCAGGACATTTAACAGAGGCACATAAGATATAATAATAGATTCTACGAAGCCTATCCAAGTTTCTCTGTGTTGCATTTTATACTGAACAAGATCAAAGTGAGGTTATTTTGAGTTTCTTTCTTATGCTTCTGTCAGTCTCTGGACTGTTCAAATTCTTTAACAGCTCTCCTCTGTCTTCCTCAAATTAAATTCCTTTGTATAAATAGGCATTTTGTGACACAGAGTTGAAATCTACATCAACCAAGTAATTTTACCCGTAAGGATATGAAAAACCTGTCACTTTCACACAAACATCTATATTTGATTAAGGAATCCTTTTTTAACAAATCCAAATCACCACGGCCACCTTTTTCTACCTGATGCCCTTAAGAGCTTTTGAGATTCCCAACTTATGCACCTGGTTGGGAAATATGGGAAACAGTAGAGGCTGAATGAGGAAAAGCTGTCCAGTTGTTAACAAAAAAAGAAGGCTGTTTGTATCAAAAGCAGTTAATAGTTTGATATTTTGGTTATCAATATGGTATCGTTATGAGAAGCACAGCAATATTGTACATCATCAATCTTTATAATATAGATCTACCAGAGTCCTACTTACAGGAGCCTCTGTCTGGAGACAGATCTTATTTTTTCTTAGAGGAAGGGAGATAAGAACCAAACAATGATATGAGGGCTGATTTGGAAATATTTTGGCTACGAATGATCTTGTAGCTTCAAGGACACCAATCTCAAACATAGATATGCAAGGGCAACTAGTAATACAGAAAGATATGTAGGAATGTGGTGAGAGCCAATGGTGTGTAGTGGTTAAGGGATTGGACTAGGAGTGGGAAGACCGAGAAAAATTCCCTAAAATCCTCTCTCCATGTATAAATTTTTTAAAAAAATCTTCTGTTTTAACTATAGAAAGCTAAGTGTTTAAAATAGTGTTTATCCTAGTGTTGAGACTCTAGAAACAACAAAATGATTAGGAAGCTGGAGGCTAAAACATACAAAGAACTGTTGCAAGAATTGGGTATGTCTAGCTTAATGAAAAGAAGGACTAGGGGTGACATGATAACAGTCTTCCAATGTTTAAAGGGCTGCCACAAAGAAGGAGTCAAGCTATTCTCCAAAGCACCTGAAGGCAGGACAAGAAGCAATGGGTGGAAACTAATCAAGGAGAGAATCAACCTAGAACTAAAGAGAAATTTCCTGATAGTTAGAACAATTAATCAGTGGAATGGCTTGCCTCCAAAAGTTGTGGTTGCTCCAACACTGGAGGTTTTTAAGAAGAGATTGGAAAACCATTTCTCTGAAATGGTGAGGGTTTCCTGCCTGAGTAGGGGGTTTGGCTAGAAGACCCCCCAAGGTCCTTTCCAACTCTATTATTCTTTGGTAACAATGCGTTTCAAGACTGGACTACTGCAATGCGCTCTACATGGGGCAGCCTTTGAAGAGTATTCGGAGACTACAACTCGTCCAGAATGCAGCCGCACGAGCGATTGTGGGTGCACCTCGGTACACCCACGTTACACCTATCCTCCGCGAGCTGCACTGGCTACCGATCGGTCTCCGGATACGCTTCAAAGTGCTAGTCGTAACTTATAAAGCCCTTCATGGTATTGGACCTGGGTACTTGAGAGACCACCTGCTGCCAATTACCATCTTTCCGAGCAGCCTCCATGTTTCCAGTGTCTTTTTCCCCACTTGGAACTGAACCCAAAAGGACATTTCTCCCAACAATTTTAAACATTTCCCCCAGTGGCCCACCTATCCCCTTTTTAAAAAGTGATTTGCTTTTTAAGAGAAACAACATTTAAAAAAGTAATCCTTAGAGCAGAGATTTGTGGAGCTGATCCTTTAGCTCCATGACTCAGCTGAATCAGGCTGACCTAAGGAAGGAGTGAAAAATACAGAAAAGACTGCAAAGTTCTCCCCACACATTCTGTTTTTGCGGGGGTGGGGGCACAGTTCACAAGTCCAGGATTGCAGTAACATCCCTGCTTGCCTTGTCATTATTCCTCAGTGAACTTTCATTATGTTGTTAACCTGACATTGTCTGGAGAAACTGGGCAGCCTTTTACATATTGGGGTTTCCCCTTCTATCAATTTCCTCGTCTGGAAATGTCTCTTACAAAAGTTAAAGACAAAGGGGGTTTCTCTCTCACAATGTTGGAAGTTAGTTCATTTGACTTGTTTGTATTTTTTTTTAAAAAATAATCAGTGTCCTAACTAACACTTGGGAAATTGTGGTGTTTTCCCACCCCAACCATCACCTGGGGACCCATAACCCATAATTATCTGTTTTAGAATATGAATTTGCCTCCAATGTAGCTCCTGTACCTGAATGGAATAAAATGCCCATTTCCTATCAAAATCTGGGATTTTCCCCCTCCTCCAAGGTTTAGATTGAGGAAGGTGAAGAAGTTCAGTTGATGTCATTGGATACAGTCAATTTTAGGAGAAAACTACATAACCCATGACCCTGTAGGGCACCCGTTCAGAGATCATTTCCTTACCAGATTCTTTAGTGTCTTCAGTAATGACAGAGGTTCTTTTTTTTTTTTTAATAAGATTTTTATTAACAAACATGTAAAATACAAACACATACAAAAATTAGACGTACACCACATTTATACAATACAGTGCGAACAGGAACTTCCTGTTTTTTATCTTAGCAATCATCAATCGATATCACTCACATTATATTATTTCCCCTTCTATTGTATTTCATTTAGATTTCACAATTCTTAACCCTCTTATTTTACTCATAACTATTATTTTTGAGTGTTGTTATATTCTTTCTTTGATTTTTGTTTTTTTCCTCCATCCACCTATATACCATTTATCCCATATCTGGTAGAATTCTGATTCTTCCTTTCCCTGTATTTCTTTCGTTAATTTATCCATTTCGGCACGGTCCATAATCTTTCTTATTATTTCATCTTCATTTGAGGTTAGTTTGTTTTCCAGAGGAGGGGGAGGGAGTGGTCACGTGTGGGTTTAGCCTGATTGGTCCAAAGACTGAGAGCAAAGCTATAAATACTGGTGCCTTCCAATCCTGGCCCAGATTCTCTCAGTCTTTGGTCCAAGTACTGTTAGAGCATTACTTAGGTAGGCTTTATTGTTATTTCATTCTGATTCCTATTTGGTTTAATTGGGCACTTTAAAACTTTTTGCTAAAATCTTTAATTGTGCAGCTGCGGCCCCAAGGGACAGATCTCTGCCTCGGGCAGTTGGGGAGGGCCCTGTGGGGTGGTTGGCCTCCCCCCCGCGGGCCAGGAGCCTCAGCCCTATCCTCGGGAGTGCGGGGGTGCCAGTTCCAGATTCGGCTGCTTGCAAAGCAGCTCTTGTAGCAGCAGCGGCGGCAGCGGCGGCTTCGCGCCTCGTGGAGCGCGCGAGCCGCCCACTGAACAGCTGATCGCCTTGGCTTTTCGGTGAACTTCGCCAAGAGTCATCTTTCCCCCTCTACTCGCATTCTTCACCTGGGGACACTCATAGATTCCAGGTCGGGGGTGGTAAATCTGTCTCAGGAACGGCAGGACAGCCTCTGTTGGCTGGCGGAAAGCGTTCGTGCAAGGCGGTCCACTTCCATCCTTTCTCTTTCACAGTTATTGGGCAAGATGGTCTCTTGCATCGGGATTGTCCCATGGGCCAGGCTTCATCTCAGGCCCCTCCAGTGGGAACTCATCCCATTTCAGAGGGGGCGATTGAGCAATTCCCTAAGGACTCTCCGTCTCCCAGCGGGGGTCCGGGTCTCTCTGGCGTGGTGGCTCTCCCTGGCCATTCAGCAGGGCTGCTGTTTGTGGGAGCCGGACAGGGTGACCGTCACCACGGACGCGAGTCTGTTCAGGTGGGGGGCCCTGGTGGGCTCTCGGATGGCGCAGGGCAGGTGGACAGCCTCGGACCTACGCCACAATATAAATTGGCTGGAGCTGAAGGCTGCGCAACTGGCTCTGCATCACTTTCAGTCCTTGGTGGAGGGGTGCCATGTGCTCCTCCTGATGGACAATGTGGCCACCAAGGCTCACATCAATCGTCAAGGTGGGACCCACTCACAGGGCCTCTGGTTGGAGGCTCTGCGGCTGGGCTCTTGGGCGGAGAGACACCTGCTGTCCTTGGTGTCGGAGCACATCTCGGGACTCTCCAATGTCCAGGCAGATTGGCTCAGTCGAGCGACTCTGGACAATGGCGAGTGGCAACTCCACCCGTCGCTGTTCCGGAGGATCTGCCACAGGTTCGGGTCTCCTCTGGTGCAACTGTTTGCGTCGCCCGAAAACTCCCAGCTTCCACGGTTCTTCACCCGTTTCCAGTCCAGGTCGGCGGAGGGCACGGATGCCCTCAGGAGCCGGTGGCCCCGGGCCTTCTTTATGCTTTCCCTCCCATTCCCCTCATCCTGGGGACCATCAGGAAGGTGGTGGCGGAGGGGGCCCTGGTCATCCTGGTGGCCCCATATTGGCCCAGGAGGCCCTGGTTCGCAGACCTGGTACAGCTGTCGGTGGCCCCCCCGTGGAGGATTCCGCGGGGGTAGGTAGTCTTGCTGCAGGGGGCTCTGGTTCACCCGGAGCCATAGTGGCTTCATCTGACCGCTTGGCTCTTGAACGGCGGCTTCTGAGGGAGACTCATCTGTCCTTCGGGGTCATTCACACCATCGAGGCGGCTCGGCGGCCGTCGACGACCCGCATTCATAACTCCACCTGGGCGGCCTTTGTCCGATGGTGCTCGCCTAGGGGCATTTCTCCCGATAGGGCCACCATTCCCAACGTCTTGGATTTTCTTCAGAAAGGTCTTGAGGACGGGCTTTCACTAAATACCTTGCGTCACCAGGTGGCGGCTCTGTCTTTGGTCCTGGGGGGGGGTCTTCTTCCCTTTCCCAATTTCCCCTCTTTTCCTGAAGGGGGCAGCTAATCTCCAGCCTCCCCCTGTACACAGGTTTCCCACGTGGGATCTTCCCTGGTGCTCAGGGCCTTGATGGGGGCCCCGTTCGAGCCCCTCCGATCGGTTCACTTACGTTTCTTGTCGCTGAAAGTGGCCTTCCTGGTGGCGATCACGTCCGCCCGACGTATTTCTGAGCTAGGCGCTCTGTCTTCCAAGGAGGACCTTTGTCACTTTCACCAGGATAGGGTGGTGCTTCACCTTCACCCGGCCTTCGTCCCGAAGGTGAATACCCCCTTTCATAGGGCTCAGGAGATTGTCCTGCGTGACTTTTGCCCGGGTCCATCCAATGACAGGGAACGGCTCTGGCATCGGTTAGATGTCCACCGCGCTCTGCGAATCTACCTCCGGGGGACCGGGGAGATCCGTAGGTCAGAGGCCTTGTTTGTCTCGTTCCAGCCGGGGACATTGGGGTCGAGAGTGTCTTCGGCTACCATTGGCCATTGGCTGCGTCAGGCCATTGTGGAGGCTTACGGGGCTTCGGGTCGGCCGGCCCCGTCGGGGATCACGGCCCATTCTACTAGGAGTGCTGCGACCACGGTGGCGTGGGCCACGAGGGCCCCGTTTGAGGACATCTGTCGTGCGACCACTTGGGCTTCCCCGACATCGTTCATCCGGCATTATCATCTGGATGCTTTCGCGTCTGCGGACACGTCCTTCAGTCGGAGAATCTTGCAGGGGGTGGCGGCTGAGGCTCCCCTTGGACCCTAGTGGTTCTTGTTCTCCCTCCCTGGGACTTTTAGCTTGGGTATGTCCCACACGTGACCACTCCCTCCCCCTCCTCTGGAAAAAGGTCTTACCTGAACGTCTATTTTCGGAGGGGGGGAGGGAGTGGTCACGACCCGCCCTGAGTTGTGTTCGTTGGGGCCAAGGGGAGGGCCCGGGGGTTCCCGGGGTTTATTGTGGTTGTTTTTTTGTCGTTTCAGTTGTACCGTTCGGCTTCGAGAATCTGGGCCAGGATTGGAAGGCACCAGTATTTATAGCTTTGCTCTCAGTCTTTGGACCAATCAGGCTAAGATAAAACCCACACGTGACCACTCCCTCCCCCCCTCTGAAAATAGACGTTCAGGTAAGACCAACATCCTTTTTTCCATTTCTGGGCAAAGGCGATCCTTGCTGCTGTAAGTATATGTAGTATAAAATATTGGATTTCTTTTTTTGTATTTCACCGACATAATTCCTAATAAAAAAACTTCAGGTTTCCAATCTATTTTAACCCTTGTTATTGCCTCCAGCCAATTTTTTATCTTTTTCCAAAAAATTTTTGCCTCTTCACAGGCCCACCATAAATGATAATATGTTCCATGTACCGATTCACATTTCCAGCATTTTGGGGAGATATTTGTTGAGATTTTAGCCAACCTTGTTGGTGCCAGGTGCCATCTGTAAAACATTTTGTACTGGTTTTCCTTGTATGGAACTGATAGTGTCATTTTTAAATTTATTCCCCCAATTTTTTCCCATTTGTCTAATTCAATATTATAGCCAAAGTTCTGCTCCCATTTTATCATTTATTCTTTCACAATTTCCTCTTCCATTTTATACTTCAGGAGGAATTTATATATTCTCCCTATCATCTTTCTATTTGGGCTTTGAATAATTTTATCCAATTCATGTGGTTCTGTTTCGATGCCATATATTTTAGTATCTTTATTGTATTTAGTTTTGATTTGGAGGTAAGTTAGCCAATCAACTTTCATATTCTGTTCTGCCAATTCTTCAATTGTTTTTAATTTTCCCTGAATGACAGAAGTTCTAATGTGCTGCCTTGACTGGAAAAGTTGAGATATCTGCCTTGAAAGTAGCCCATGTTGAACTGTATGACACAGTCAAATAACAGCACTGGAAACTTTTTGTGACACTTTGTATTATGTCATAAACTTTTTAATCATAATTATGTCTTAAAATGATTTATGAAATTTGGTAAATTTCAATTCCATGGGAATTATGGCCTCTGAATTTGGACACATTGTGTAAGTTGGGACATTTGAGGTACCTTAGCTTAAAACATTTTGCCCTATACTGTACTGTTTTGTCCAGTTAAGGGTGATGGCAACAAGATATTTAGTACAGGTAGTCCTCGACTTATGACCAGAATTGAACCCCAAATTTTTGTTGCTAAGCAAGATAGTTGTTAGGTGAGTTTTGCTCCATTTTATGACCTTTCTTGCCACAGTTGTTAAGCGAATCATTCCAGTTGTTAACATGGTGGTTAAAGTGAATCTGGCTTCCCCATTGTACCGTGTTTTCCCCAAAAATAAGACAGGGTCTTATTTTCTTTTGACCCCTGAAACAAGCATTTGGTCTTATTTTTGGGGAGGTCTTATTATTTTTGAGGTGCAGGGGGCAGCGAGCGTGGTCACCTCATGGCTGCTGCTGTATTGCAATATTTTCGGGGAAGGCTTATTTTCAGGGGAAGGCTTATTTTCGTGCATGCGCTCAAAAGCCCAATTGGGCTTATTATCCGGGGAGGGCTTATTTTCAGGGAAACAGGGTACCTCCTGAGAGTCTCCTCTTCTGAAAGCTAAATATGGCCATTTGGTCTTTCTTGTAAGGCTTAGCTTCCTGTCTTCTGAGCGTCCTTGTCTTCTGTTGACCTTATTGCAATTCCTCAGAATTCTTCTTAAAATGTGATAATTGTAGAATTGGACATAGTGCTTGAAATGAGTTATGAAAACCCTGCTTCTTCTTCAATTCCAGTTGGACAATTTATAGTTTAGACTGTAGAATGGTTGATTTAGTCTGTTTTGAAAGGGAACTGGCAGCAGCTGTTAATTCCCACAACAATTTTGTTGAGATCATAACTAGGAATTGAGGAGAGCCATAGCAATCAATGCTTACTTATTCACAGCGTAAATACAATGGGTAACCTTTTCTCCCTGGTTAATAAGCATACCCTTTGATTTGTCGAAGCCTGCAAATGTTTATGATTATCCTCTATTTGCATCATCACACTCTTTTGAACTTGGAAGAACCAGAATGGTTTACGTCCATAGAAAGCATAACTAAATAGTTATTACAATACAAGTGCCAGTGCCATTTTAAAGGGCTGTCTCTAGAAGCTTGTGGTCATTAAGAAATATGTAAAAAAATAACTCTTGGATGATATAGTAAAACTGTGTTTAGAAAAATCTGACAAAATGACAGTAACAACAGAGAGAATCTTAACAGGAGATTTCTGGTTTATCTTCCAGTTTAGAGTAGCTTGTAGCTTATCTTGGCTGATCTCATAATATTAACACGGTCAGACCTGATCAGCATCGTACGATGGAAAAATCATTGATAAATACCAGAGCAATAAATTATGAAAATACATCCCAGAAGAATGCAATGGGACACTAATGGCTTACTGTGACCTATGAAGTCAACAGAGTCAAGTTCAGCTCAGAGGAACTTCCATAAATGCAATTTGCTGATGTGACATTCTGCAATATTTCATTTTAAATTCCTTGCAAGGTATTTTTTTGCAGAAAAAAAGCTTGTAAGTTCAAAATTGGGCTTCTTTTTAAAACGAACAAGCAACCTTTAAATATAGAACATCAGTGGGCTTTTTGCGGGGATGGTTTGAGAGATATACCAAGAGTATATTGAGAGTAGTAGCCCACAAGCATTCTTCTCATTTTGGCACTCAGAGACCAAGCATATTGGTTGAGCAATCTTTAGCCAAGGCTGTAGGCTGCTGGCTGATGATAAAGAAAGAGCAGACCCTGTCACACATGTGGGAGGGGGACTTAAAATTTCCTATTTTAAATGGGTTTCTGCAGGTGGTTTCCTAGTTTTAAAAAAATGATGTTGCAGCTATTTTCATGTTTACTGTACTTCTGTATTCCAGTTTAGTTTAAGGACTCAAAATGGTAACCACAATAAAGGAATGCAGAGCTAATTTGGGGCATATGGAAAAAATGAATGAAGAATGAAGGGAGGCGGCACTTATTCTAAAGATTATACAGTCCTGTGAAAGGGAGAAGCACTTATGTGATTTTGTTTAGTATAAGGTGGGACAGAGGAAAACTTATAAGTACAATGTTCAAAAGGCTTCAGAGGTCGCCAATCCATTTGGGGGTTGGGATGTAGATCAGAGAAGGCTCATAATTCAATGCTAGAACAAACAGTTTGTCTGCAGAAGGTTGTAAGTTCACACGGTGACATCTCTATATTTAAATAACATCTTCATATCAAATTTGACTCTTGGTAACCTAATAGGGACACTCATTCTTGGTACCAATATAGAAATGCTTTATCATTGCAACTTTTGGGATGGTTTTTCAACACATCGGTTTACCTTTCAGCTTTTCCTAGTGGTTTCTCATCCAAGAACTGATCAGGTCTGACCCCTTTAAGGTTTTTCAGCTCAACCAAGGTCAGTTAAATTTACCACATTGCTTTTCCAAGCAAGTGTCTCCAGAGCAATTCAGCAGATGTTTTGAAGATTGCTTTAGCAATTCCAACCAAGAAGAAGAAAGCACTAGTAAATAAAGAAGTAATAAAACAACATAAGGCACATCCTCAAAACTCCTGAAACAGCCGATCTTGTGAGGAATTAAAAGGCTCTTTTTCATGAGGATTCACACTAATATCCCAAATGTGCTTTTTGCAAAAGGCAACTGGACTTGGTTTTTCCTTGAGGATGTTTTCTTCAGCACTTTTGGGACAACCATGACCTGCATGGCTGAGAATCTCCATAGGCATTCACATTAATAGGTTTACCACAGGTTCTATCTCCTTGCTAGGCCTGAATTCCTGCAGGTGATTCTTTGTGGCCATCCTGAGCTATAAGAGAAAGTCAAAGTGGCTGCCTTTCTTGGATGTGAGGTGGTATTTATGCAGGTTTTAGCTGCCATGATCTCCTTTTCTAGTGAAGCTGATGGATACATTTCCTTGAATGCATTTTGTTCTGTTTTCAGCGATCATCATTTGTTGATTTGCAATAGTTACAAGATGCTCTAAACAATTGTAGCTTTGGTCAGCAAACCAAACAATGGAATGCTACAATAATTCCCAGAATAGACACAACAATATGATATTTATGGAGAAGGACTGCTCATAATCAGTCAAGCTGAGCCAGAAGCACCCTGGAGTAATATGGTGTAACTGCATTGTGAACTGCATTGAGGAGAGGAACCAAACATTCATCTGGAGCAGACCCGGGCATTTTATACCCTATGGCAGGGGTGTCAAACTCAAGGCCCGTGGGCCGGATGCAGCCCACAGGATGCTTAGATCTGCCCCATGGGGCTGCCCTGGATACAGTGAAGGATTTGCCCACGGTGCCTCTGCCAGCGAAAATGGAGCTCCATCAAATTTACACAGCTGCCCATCTCACCCAAAGTGATTCTTAGTTGTTCTGCTGTACTGTGGCCTGGCTGCAACTTTTGAGCCATCTCTAAAGTAACCTATGTTGAGCCTGCTGCAGTAGTCCACCTGAGGGACGACTGGGTCTGAGAGGTTAATTTATGCAGCCTGAAAGGAATGAAAGAACGAAGCTGATGAAGTCAGCAAAGTATCCAGGCACTTAGTTCTAACCTCATGGTAAAAGTGCCCTTCTTTTTCAACTCTGAACGCTCTGCCTCCTCCAATAATGTGGGGTGTGTGGCGTGGAATAATAAAGGAGCGCCTTCACTTACTCCCATTAGTTCCAAGGCTTCTCACGGGTGCAAATTTGACCTTGTTAATTCTGAAACTGTTTGTCTGTGACGGTCTGTGGGAGTTGAGTAATGTATTAAAACTTGATCTAGTCTCATTAGTTTCAAAGCACCTTGGGGGACTTTAGTGAAGGAGAAGCTTTGAAGCTACAGTTGATCTAGAGCAGGGATGTCAAACTGGCGTCATCACTGCGTTGTCACATGACGTATTGTGACTCTTTTCTCCTTTGCTAAACAGGCATGGTTGTGGCCAGCGTGTGATGCATCTGGCCCGTGGGCCATGAGGGCTAGAGAAAGTCTAGACGACTCTCTATCAGATTTTCATAGTTGAAGTCCACACATCTTAAAGTTGCCAAGTTTGAAAAAAAAAAACCCACTCTTCTAGAGGATCCAGAAAGAAAGGTTCCTTTTCACTCCCACCCTGCACTCATTTTGGGCACAGGCTGAATTCCCACCTTGTCCTTCGCTGTACAGGTAGTCCTTGACATGTGACCATTCATTTAACAATGGCTCAAAGTTTAAGACAGTTTTGGAAAAAGTGATTTTCGACCTGCCCTTGAAGTTGCACAGTCACATGATCACAATTCGGGTGCTTGGCAACTGGCTCATTTTTATGATGGTTGCAGTGCCTTGCAGTCATGTGATTGCGATTTGCGACCTTCCCAGCTGGCTTCCAACGAGCAAGTCAAATGGGGAAGTCAGATTTGCTAAATGATTGTGTGATTTGTTTAACAATCATGATAGAATGGTAGTCAAATTGGGTGTGATTCAGAGGTGGGTTCCTACCAGTTCGCACCTATTCGGTAGAACCGGTTCGTCAAATCTACCCAACCGGTTAGAAGAGGTTCCGCCAGTGGATCCGGAAAACAGGCCACACCTACAGGAGAGGTTCCAAAAAAATTTGAAACCCACCACTGGTGTGATTATATGATGTTTCACTTAAGAATCACATCAGTTAGCAACCAAAATTCTGATTCTACTTTTGGTTATAAGTCAATCTATCTATCTATCTATTTCTTTCTTTCTTTCTTTCTTTCTTTCTTTCTTTCTTTCTTTCTTTCTTTCTTCTCTTTCTTCCTTCTCTTTCTTCCTTCTCTTTCTTTCTTTCTTTCTTTCTTTCTTTCTTTCTTTCTTTCTTTCTTTCTTTCTTTCTTTCTTTCTTTCTTCCTTCCTTCCTTCCTTCCTCCTTCCTTCCTTCCTTCCTTCCTTCCTCCTTTCTCTCCTTCCTTCTTTTCCTCCCTCTTTCCTTCCTTCCTATCTTCCTTCCCCCCTCTTCTTCCTTCCTTCCTTCCTTCCTTCCTTCCTTCCTTCCTTCCTTCCCCCCTCTCTCTCTCTCCCTCCCTCCCTCTTTCTTTCTTTCACCATTAATTTATCAGCATGAACAATCATCTTCCACCTGGGGAATTTGCCGGGCTAAATGATGTTTATGAGACTGTTAATTCTCAGATGGACGCAGCACAAAATATCCAGTGTTCAGAAATACCTTTGAATGTGACTAGCTCCTCAATTAACCTCTCTCCATTACTTCATGTTGGTCCCAGTGAGGTTTTTTTCCTCATTAGTTATACCACAGTTGAGTGGGATAAACAAATCAAATGGTTCAGTAAAGTGAACTAGGACAAGGGAGGAATAGTTTTAGTTGAGGAAGGGTGGAAAAAATGAAGAATTGACCCAGATAGCATCAGGGTGTGAGAGGAACAGGAAAGGTTATAGCTGAATGTGTTCTGTATGGTGCATTAATGATAGAAGTTCACATTTCGAAACTTTATGCTAGAGTGGGTTATGTTTATAAGTAACATTGGATAGCTTGTTGGATAAATAGCAGAGTGGGAAAGGTAATAAAGTTGAGAAGAACACATTGCCAAGGCAGGAAAATAGAAATGTTTATGCTCTTATTTAAAGGTCTGGCTTCCAACTTATTTTCTTTGGTATGTACTAGTGTCACCTTCAAAATTACTACTGTTATATCTTTCCTTTGCCCTAAGTGTTTCTCATTCTGGTCCACTTGAAAATGTGTGGACTTCCTGCTGGCCGGGAAATTCTGGGAATTGCAGTTTACACATCTTTTAAGTTGCCCCAGAATGAGAAGCACACATTAACTTAAGGACCTGTAGATAAAGGGAGAAAGAAGAGAGGGGGGGGGCAGCCTATTCTCCAAAGGCAAGGAAGAACCAATGGATGGAAACTAATCAAGGAGAGAACCAACCTAAAACTAACAAAGGGAAACAGTGGAAAGTGGAACAGTTTGTCTCCATAAGTTACGGGGGCTCAATCACTGGAGGTTTTTAAGAGGAGACTGAACAACCATTTGTTTGAAATGGTATAAGGGTCTCTTGCTTCAGCAGAGGGTTAGGACTAGAATACCTTTCAACTCTGTTGTTCTGTGATCAGTTGGGTTAATTGAGTCTCCTTCCAACATGTTGGTTTTGTTGTACCCGTTCACTCAGTAGGTGGCAGCACCTAACTGACTTTGGCTACTCTTGAAAAAAGCCAGCAGGGTTGGTCTTGACTTGTAGTTTCTGGCTAGGTTAGTAGAAGACTGGCTAGGAAATCCTAGAGTAGGTATAGCTTTTAATGTCATTGTAAATCATGTATACAACAAAATTGGTTATGAGATGTAGCTAAATTGGGTTATGGGGGGGGGGGGGAATAAGCAAAGGGAAGAGAGAATTGAGCTTGGATTAAGGGAAACTTTCCTTTGATATCACCAGGCAGCTTTTATTTATTTTCCAAATGTCTTTTGTATCCGTAATTTGTAAGTCAACTTGATTACAAATTTCTCCCATTTGCTGTCTTTTGCATATTAACTTCTACTTCTGACAGACTAAATTGTAGGCACAATTTTTCTGATTAATTTACTGAAACCATTTGCTTCTGAGCTTCCCACTTAGAATGAATATTCTGGGCTGGGGACAGAAGTAAGCAATAAGAGGAAAAACCCAGCAGGAAAAATAAACGTTATCATGAATCAGTTGCTAAAAGACACCAATAATCCATTTGTTCACAAGGTAGCAGACAGAACGTGCAAAAATTTAAATTTTAGGATGCTGATTATACTTTACAAGCTCTTGGAAATGAAGAGGGCTTTTCATCCTAAGGCGAAGAAAGATGTAAGGAAACCGGTTTGCAATTCTCTAGAACAGTTTCAAAGTCCAGATGCCTGGCATGTTTTGCTAAAGATGACCACAGTCTCACACATTATCTGAGGACGTGAGAAGTTAATGTTATAATTGGGGAAGCAGCATTCTTTTCAAATGGAAGAGGTTTTAGGGAAGAGGTTTCTAGGCTAGGAGTTTAGCTTTGCAACAGGTTGCAGCTGTGCCACAATTTGTGGCATGGATAGTCAAATAGGTCACAGGGTGGAAACTGAGTGATGGATGGGCCAGCTGTCAAATATCCTATAAGGCAGGCAAGATGACAGATACATGGTCAAAAGCCCGATTGGGAAGAGAAGCAGAGGCCAGAAGATCTGTTCAAATCTGATTATGTCTTTACTGGTTGGTGAAATTCACTGATTTATATAGCTACCAATCTCACAAGCAAGTGACTTTGAGTGGCAAACTGATGGTCCTCAAGACAATTTAGACCAGTTAATGGAGCTTTGAGCAGCAGTGAGGAATCTCTGGCACTCAGAGATTTGGTTGTGTCTCTTATGTCTCCATTAGTTGGTGAAGTTCATTGATGGCCCTCAAGGCAGTCTAGCCCTATCAGTAGAGCCTTAAGCAGGAGTAAGGAATCTCTGGCCTCTTCTAGAAGTTGATAAACCATAACGTTCAACATTTTTCAATATTGGCTGTGTTGTTTGGGACAAGTGTGAGATGCAGTTCAACTCATCCAGAAAGCTACAAGTGTCTTTCCACTAGCAGATACTCTACTTATTCTGCCTGCATAAGGAGAATGGATGGTTTGGCTTGATGGGGCTTTATAGAACTACAATGCAGTGGGCCCTGAGAATGAGTCAGGAAAAATCATAAGAGATAAGATACTATTACATGCTTCGCATTTCAGGAGACTCTAATCAAACATTGAACAGGGTAACCTAAAATGATTATGCTATGTTATGTTATAGTTGTAAATGTCTAATTTAGTTTAGTTTAGTTTACTTTATTGTCATTGCACCTTATACAATGAAATTAAATGTGATTTTCAGTGTACAATGACAGTTCAGGTTGTGATTGTTAAGGAATCATGTGCAGTCATTGAGCACAACATCATGTGGTGGCTGGTTTCCTCATTGACTTGACTTATTGGAAGCTGGCAGTAAAGATCACAAGTGGTGATGATGTGACTGTGGGAAGCTGTGACCATTGTAACTGTGTGCCAGTTGCCAAGTGCCCCAATCATGATCCTGTGACTGTGGGGACACTGCGACAGCCACAACTTCAAGAACTGGGCATAAGTCTTCTTGTTGAGGACTGTTGTAACTTTGAATGGTTGCTGAACAAGAAGTCACTAAGTGAGGACTACTTGTATAGTCAAAAGCCCTTCCCTGTCTTTCATATAAAATGATAGTATAAAATGGTCACTCCTGCTTGGGGCCTATCATATGAGAATTAGTGAAATGTTAAAACAAATGATGATGCTCAGAAGAGATAGCATTGCACAAACAACTGTGTTCCTCCTTTTCCTTGGTATATAGAACAGGATGCCCAATTCCCAAAACATTTATATTCTCCTTAAGCATAAAGTACTGTTTTGCAAGCATCAAAGCTGTGAGAGGTAAGGATAATAGGAGTTGTAATCCAAGCACATTTGGAGAGCACCAGGTTGAGAAATAATACTGTACTTTGGAAAATGGTGTGCACAAATGGTACATACACATGCTAAAAAATTAGAGGCCTATTTAGTTTCTGTTGAGCATCATTAAATTAGCAACAGAGGCACTGTGGGTGGATTGTTGAGCCCGGAAGAATAAAGTGTAAGAGATAATTAGTTAATATCCGTCTTGTCTCAGTTGGGCTCCACCTGTTTTGTCAGCTCTTTAAAAAAAAAAAGTCTAAGATTCATAGCAATTAAGCCATTCTCAGTAAGTATGAGGGTTTTAGCCACTTGTTCTCTCAATCACTTTCTCTAGTGAGAATGCTAGTGTTGCAATTCCTTGCGTTATCAATGTTCTGATGTATAGCTTAGTGAAGGTTAGTATTGGTTGGAAGTATGATTCAGTGAGTGAGGAAGGTGACAGGTGTTGTCCAAACTTATGATTCACGAAATGTGATCCATGTCAGTTCTGAAGGAGGGAAGCTCATTGCCCACCTGGCTGGTGTGGAGTTGCTTCTCAAAGGATCAAAGGAAAGCAACTTGCATGAAAGGTAGGTGAGAACAGGAAGAGACAGGAGTTTGTTCTGGGGAGACTGATGTCTACAACTTCACTTGGATGTCCATGAGTGACATTTTTTCCAAGTCTGAGACTTGGATATCCTTTGGAGAAAGAGGCTTCTAGCCTTTGACTTATTACATTCTTGTGCTTTTGGCTGTGTGCACACATTAGGCTAATCATAGTTTGCTTCAAGCATTGTTGCATAAGCACAGTTTCTGGGTTCGCATGTCCCATTAATCCATAAAATACAGTTTACAAACCACAAGGTCCAATTTTCTCTAATGAGCTCCAATGAACAGATTGGAGAAACATTGCTGTAAAACATGCAGCCTTCTTGCCTCAAATTGACAATACCTATATAAATACAAAATAATAAAATTGGCCAAGTAGGTTTGACAAAAGAAAACTCTTCACTCAACACATAATTATGGGATTTAGGTTTATACAGTGTTGTCATGGCAGGTTTGCTCAAGATATTTTGATGCCTGAAGCGAAAGATAAGATGATGTCCATTCTTCATCTTACATACAGAAATTGACAAAGATGATATTTTTCACGCTACTTGTCCTAATCAAGTAAGTTTCACAGTCCATTTAAGAAGAGAAAAGAGACTTAGGAATTTCCCCAGAGAGATGGTTATGCAATTGTGAAGCTACCTTGGAGAAGGCTCTTTATCTATAGTAGTGGATGAATTTAAGGCTCAAGTGTACACATTTTATCAACGAATGAAGGCAAATATACATGCCCTCGGATAATGTTGCAGAATCCGATCTGGGCTGGTCACTGGAACCAGAGGTTTTGTTTTCCAAGCTTTTGGACTCATGCTGGTGATTATCCTCAGGGAACTTCTCTCTAGTAGAGAGACCAGCACACACACTGCTGGAAAGAAGTTCCCTGAAGATAGTCTGCATGTGCAGAAGCAATCTTTTTTAGTACTGCGCATGCACACATAGTGTGTCCCTGAGTGAACCAGCAGCAGCTGGAACCCAATGACCAACCAGGTTGGATCCTACAACTTTCCACTAAGTAATATGCTTAGACATCAAAAAATCTTCAGTGGTTTTCCATGACTGTAATTCACAAGATATGTTTTTCTCCCATTAGTTTATCCCTTGTTTTGTCCTTTAACCTCAACAGTAGTAATTGTGAAAGGGATCTTGGAGTCCTAGTGGACAACCATTTAAATATGAGCCAGCAGTGGGCAGCAGCTGCCAAAAAACCCAACACAGTTCTAGGCTGCATAAACAGAGGGATAGAATCAAGATCACATGAAGTGTTAATACCACTTAATAATGCCTTGGTAAGGCCACCCTTGGAATCCTGCATTCAGTTTTGGTCACCACGATGTAGAAAAGATGTAGAGACTCTAGGAAAAGTGCAGAGAAGAGCAACAAAGATGATTAGGGGACTGGAGACTAAAACATGAAGAACGGTTGCAGGAACTGGGTATGTCTAGTTTAATAGAAAGAAGGACTAGGGGAGACATGATAGCAGTCTTCCAATATCTCAGGGGTTGCCACAAAGAAGAGGGAGTCAAATTATTCTCCAAAGCACCTGAGGGTAGAACAAGAAGCAATGGGTGGAAACTAATCAAGGAGAGAAGCAACTTAGAACTGAGGAGAAATTTCCTGACAGTTAGAACAATTAATCAGTGGAACAGCTTGTCTCCAGAAGTTGTGAATGCCCAACACTGGAAGTCTTTAAGAAGATGTTGGATATCCATTTGTCTGAAATAGTATAGGATTTCCTGCCTAGGCAGCGAGTTGGACTAGAAGACCTCCAAGGTCCCTTCCAACTCTGCTATTGTATTCTATTGTATTGCATCACATTGCATTGCATTGTAACCCATTTTCTTTGCCCAACATGCTGAACTGTAAACCCAACTCTATGGATTGAATTGCCACATCCTACATTAAAAAGTGATTGGCATATTTGTGGGTCAGCAGGTTGGGAGGATTTAGCCCAGGGGTGTCAAACTTGATTTCACTGAGAGCCGTATGAGGGTTGTGTTTGAGGGGGTGTGTGGCTGGGCGTGGCCAGGTAGGCGTGGCCAGCTCACCGTCATTTGTTGAAGCTCCGTTTTCAGCTGCAATTGCCTCCTGCAGTCCTTTGCCAGAGAAAATACAGCTCAGGTACACTGTGTGTGGCTCACCTTGGCTCCGTTTTCAGTTGCAACGGCATTTTGTAGCCATCTGCCAGCAAAAAGGGAGTTCAGGAATGCTGCGTGCGACCCTCTCGGGCTTCGTTTTCACTGGCAGAGGCACCGTGGGTCGGTCCTTTGCTGTTCCAGGGCGGCCTTGTGGGCCAGATCTAAGCACTCCATTTTGAGTTTGACACTCCTGATCTAGCCTATCACTTTAAACTGAGCCCAGGAATGGATGTGGAAACAGTTTAAAAGCAATAAAAGCAGTTTGCACAAACTGAATGTTTGTGCTACCTTTTGCATGATTCCAAGTTGTTTCTAAAGTTAGTCCCAGTTAGAATTGCTGCAATCCTGTTTAGTAATTGAACCCAGTCTTGTTTAAGATAACTCATCTGAGGATTTGACCTTCCAGGAGGAACATTAGGTGAGCAAGGCAGTAAGATAGATTGCTATATTAGTGTTTCTCAACGTTGCCCTTGAGATGTGTGGGCTTTAACTCCCAGAGTGCTTGCTAGGGAATTCTGGGAGTTGAAATTCACACAACTGAAAGTGACCAAGAAACATTGCTATAATTAGTATATGAGGCGCTGAATCTATGCTTTGCTTGGGATACTATAGCTAGCTAAGAAAGCACTGAAGAGACCTTTAGCATCCTGGCTAGGAAATGTCTTGTTTGTGTGATGCTGTTCATGGACTCTACCGAGAAAAGGAATTGCTCAATGGGAAAGGAAGCTCACTCTGGACTTTTGTACCGTTTACATGCCTTTTCCATGAAAAAAAACAATACCAAATTGTATGTTGCAATAGAGAAGGGGTTTATTTGGAGGAAAGGTGAGAAGTCAGCTTAAAAGACATGTGTTTGGATTTTTAAATCATAGGTTCTCCTTTCTTGTGGAAAGATAAATCTTATGATTTGCTTCAGTTTTGTGGGCAAAGCACAGCTTCTGGTTGATGCTATTCCAATTTGGATAAACCTTTATTATTTTTGTTGGGTTAGAAAATGCTGACTCAGATTTGATTTTATAAGGGATGACATTTAAAAGAATGGGGGCTAATTATAGTTTCAACCATAGTTCCGCAGGAGAAGGCATTCATATTTCTGTTAAATATTTCTGGAGCAATATGATGACTCATTAAATACAACTTCTGCACTAAATACCCTGATTGCCCAATGATTAGGTATTGGTAACTGAAATCACACACCATTCTTTCTCTCAAAATCTTTCTTGCATAAAACCAAGGAAATGTTGTTCTGAGTAATACATTAGCTGGGGTTGCCCAAGAATTGTAAACTGTCCTTTGGTTGCACAACATGTAAAAATGCAGTCTGGAAAATGTCTGTTATGCCTATGACAGAAATGTTACTTCTGTAATTACATAGGCAAATATAGTTTAAAAAAAGGAATATCTTTTTGATAGTGGTGAACAATATAATGGGGGCTGATAATAAGAGTTAAAAATATTTCAAAGCCAGCTGGTGGGATAGCTGGTGTAGTACAGTGGGCAAAATTAAGTTTGTTTGTTTGTTTCAGATCATTGTGTATTTTTAACCCATACTCTTGTTGGAAGTTAAAACCCACCCCTCTCCTAGAAAATGAAATATTTTAGGAAATATTAAAAAGGCAGAATATTTCCCCTAAAAAGAGAAGTGGAAACTCAGAAAGGCAGAAACTCTGCCCCCCACCCTTGTCAATGGGCCATTAAGGCCTGAGCCAGCCTATTCTACATGACCAAGATCTACTCCATCTCATTGCCCTTCATTGCACCACCAACCAAACTTAGCACACAACGTACAAAGTTAGCTAAGACCCCCCTGCCCCTGGGAATCTGGCAACCAATCAGAATACATTTCTGACACAGGAACAGGAAATAGAGAAGTGGTGTCCAGAGAGGGCATAAAACCCAGGGACTCTCAGGTTCTCGGCCCTTTTCTGCTCAGGAACTCAAGCCATGTGATCCTGTCCACCATTAAACCATCTTTCCAAGCAGCCTCCATGTTTCCAGTGTCTTTCCCCCCACTTAGAACTGAACCCAGAAGGACATTTCTCCCAACACTCTCTTGTGGGGTTTATGAAGATAAAGTGGGAATCAAAAATATAGATGGTTTTCTTCCAAGTAATGGCTTGAATTAATGTAACCTCTTAGGAAACAGTTCTTATGATCATCTCAGCACTTCACATATCTCTACAGTTCAAATGCAAAAATGTGACTAAAATTATTTCTTACTTGAAAAATAAAATAGTTCAAGTAACCAAGAAGTTTACAAGCTCAGGAAAAAAAATGTATGAAAGTAATAGTGTTATCAATGGAATGCTGTCCCATCCTTGGCTCATAATCACATGTTGTCATTTTAAAATTAAGAAATCTAATTTTGCAAACAAATTGGAAAGAAAAGTCTTCTTTCCATTTCTTCTTTTTCCAATCAGATTAAGAAAAATGGTGCTACTATCAATCTTAGTTTGATATAAGAGAGAACTCTGGGGCTAAAACAGAAATGGGAATATATCAAGCCATAATTAATGATGAGCAGATGGATAATTCAGAGTCAATCATAGCTAGGAAAATAATGATTAGCCGGCCCATCTGTCCTGCATTCTAGTAAAAAGAGGTTCAGGCAGCTTTGAGAGGTCCTGCTTTAATTGATTTACTAATAATTAGTTTTAAGAGTTTTGGATTAATTCAGTTTCCAAGATTCTCTATATTAACTCCTTAGTGTCTTGACAATAAGCTGAGCTAGAGAAACTCACTGTAAATCTTTCTGGGTTGTACTCTGCTGTTAGAGATTTGATGGTTCAGAGAGAAGAAGAGAAAGATTTTAAATCTATACTCATTTGTGAGTTGGAGGCTCATTAACTCCTATTTCCTGGAGAGGAAGTTGAAG
The DNA here is from genome assembly GCF_051295495.1 of Thamnophis sirtalis. Taxonomy (NCBI): domain Eukaryota; kingdom Metazoa; phylum Chordata; class Lepidosauria; order Squamata; family Natricidae; genus Thamnophis; species Thamnophis sirtalis. The sequence goes on along the minus strand of NW_028261382.1, from coordinate 112,566,355 downwards.
ATAAATTCCATAGGGACACATTTTGTCCTTCTCTGATTAACCAACTGAGTTGGCAGCTGTATATCTTGGTGCAGTTGGGCATTTCCCATTAGTTGGAAACACTCTATTGCTAAGCCTTCCCCAGACCTACCACAGCAGAGGTGGGTTGCTCCTGGTTTGTCCCGGCTCCACCCAACCGCCCAGACGCTTCTACATATGTGTAGAAGCTTTTGCCAGCGGTGGGTTGCTGTCGGATTTACTGCCAGTTCGCAACCAGCGCAAAACCCGTACATGTGCTAGATGCACGCTGTGCACATGTGCGCTGTTCAATGTAAATTGTTCTTTGGGCATGTGCAGAACAATTTGCAGTGAACTGTGCATGCACAGTCACTAAAAACCAAAATAGCGGCAGCCCAGTGGGGGCAAGGGATCCGCTTCGGGGATGTGGTAGGCCTGGGTCACTGCTGGTTCTGTGACCCAGGCCTGAATTCCACTACCGGTTCGGTCGAAATGGGCTGAACCAGGAGCAACCCACCTCTGGCTTCTGTGCATGCTCAGAAGTGTTGAGCGTGAGCGCGATCGAACCAGTAGTAAACCAGCTAGCAACCCACCACTGTACCACAGGCAAATCTATTGCAGGATAAGCATTTAACAGAGGGCTTTTTTGTCTCATATTTTGTTACCACAGGGAAAACCAGATGTCTCTTAGGAAGTCCACATGTTGCAAACCCTCATTTGGGTACAATAAGCTTCTAAAATCTAAAGTCTACTAGCTACTGTTAGTTTAATCTTTCATGAATGGTCTAATCCTCTTCTAAAGTCCTTCATGGGAGGCTCAACTGGAGATTACAAGTAAATATCCAAATTTGCAAGCAGTCCATAACTTACAACCATTTGTTCAGTAAGCTTTCAAATTTACAGAAACGTTGGTCGCAATTGTGGTTATAAGTCAAGGACTACCTGTACTTGGTAGCAATATGGAGGTGGTGATTGTTGCCAGCTTATGGGATCCAACTTTCAAATTTTACAGTCTAGCGCATAATGTTTCTCAGGTGGTTTTCCATCCTAGTATTTAAACAGTTCTAGCTCTCCTTAACTTCTGAGCCCCAACAAGATGATTGGTGATATTCATTGGATCTTGTAGCAATGAGTTCCACAGTTGAGCTGTGCCATCTTTAGAGAAGCCCTTATGGCAGCACTTATGAGTGCCAATGTTAATGGTATGGAAAGTTGAACAGCTGTATTTACATGTACCTTGAAAAAGACAGTTGATTTCCATGAAATGTTTAACCATAGTAGACCATGAATTGCAGCTGTGATCCTGGCACAGCACTATTTTGATTTAATTTATTTATTTAGGGTTACTTACTTTAATCTTAATGCAGCAAGCATTTCCTTGATGCTTTAGAATATTAAATGACTATAAATTCAATTTAAAACATATAGGTGAAACTCGAAAAATTAGAATATTGTGCAAAAGTTCATTTATTTCAGTAATGCAACTTAAAAGGTGAAACTAATATGAGATAGACTCATTACATACAAAGCAAGATAGTTCAAGCCGTGATTTGTCATAATTGTGATGATTATGCCTTACAGCTCATGAAAACCTCAAATCCACAATCTCAGAAAATTAGAATATTACATGCAATCAGTAAAACAAGGATTGTACATAGAACACTATCGGACCTCTGAAAAGTATAAGCATGCATATGTACTCAGTACTTGGTTTGGGCCCCTTTTGCAGCAATTACTGCCCCAATGCGGTGTGGCATGGAAGCTATCAGCCTGTGGCACTGCTGAGGTGTTATGGAAGACCAGGATGCTTCAATAGCGGCCTTCAGCTCTTCTGCATTGTTCGGTCTCATGTCTCTCATCTCTCTCTTGGCAATGCCCCATAGATTCTCTATGGGGCTCAGATCAGGCGAGTTTGCTGGCCAATCAAGCAAGTAATCCCACGGTCATTGAACCAGGTTTTGGTGCTTTTGGCAGTATGGGCAGGTGCCAAGTCCTGCTGGAAAATAAAGTCAGCATCCCCATAAAGCTCGTCTGTGGAAGGTAGCATGAAGTGCTCCAAAATCTCCTGGTAGACGGTTGCGTTGACCCTGGACTTAATGAAGCACAGTGGACCAACACCAGCAGATGACATGGCTCCCAAATCAACACAGACTGTGGAAACTTCACACTGGACTTCAAGCATCTTGCAGTGTGTGCCTCTCCATTCTTCCTCCATATTCTGGGTCCTTGGTTTCCAAATGAGATGCAAAAGTTGCTCTCATGAGAAAAGAGGACTTTGGACCACTGAGCAACAGACCAGGTCTGTTTTTCTTTAGCCCAAGTAAGACGCTTCTGACGTTGTTTGTTGTTCAGGAGCGGCTTGACAAGAGGAATATGACATTTGAAGCCCATGTCCAGGATCTGTCTGTGTGTGGTGGCTCTTGATGCACTGACTCCAGCCTCAGTCCACTCCTTGTGAAAGTCCCCAACACTTTTGAATGGCCTTTTCCTGACAATCCTCTCCAGGTTCGGTCATCCCTGCTGCTTGTGCACCTTTTTCTTCCACACTTTTCCCTTCCACATAACTTTCTATTAATGTGCTTTGATACAGGACTTTGGGAACATCCAACTTCTTTTGCAATTCCCTTTTGAGGCTTTCCCTCCTTATGGAGGGTGTCAATGATGGTTTTCTGCACAACTGTCTGGTCAGCAGTCTTTCCCATGATTGTGATTCCTACTGAACCAGACTGAGAGACCATTTAAAAGCTCAGGAACCCTTTGCAGGTGTTATGGCTTAATTAGATGATTAGAGTGGGACACTTTGAGCCTAGAATATTGCACCCTTTCACAGTATTCTAATTTTCTGAGATGGTGGATTTGGGGTTGTCAAGCCGGCCTCCCTCAGCAACCAAGAAAGAAACCACTTAACTCCATTTTGCAGAATTAAGAGTACTTTTACTGGTTATGAAAAGATAGCAGCTAAGTAAAGCAAGGTCTGAGGCAAAAGCGCGCAAAATCATACATATCAATATTTGTCCAACACCCCCCCCCCTCGGTAACCCCCATCCCATTGTCCAATCTGCAAATCCCTCAGGTGTCATTTGGGTTTCATCTCCAAGGAGCATCATCAGGTTGGTATGCAGGACGGTTGGCTTTGACCAACTCTAAACACCAGTCTTCAGCATGGGCAGTAGATGGTGAGAACAAAACTCCCTTTTAACAATCTCTCCTGTACCAAATCTTCCCCTCCCAAATACCAGCCCCCCCTCACCATTTCAGTGGCAGTCGAAAGCAAATAGCGAAGCAGAGGCTGACAGAGGTTTTCATGAGCTGTAAGCCATAATCATCACAATTATGACAAATCACGGCTTGAACTATCTTGCTTTGCATGTAATGAGTCTATCTCATATATTAATTTCACCTTTTAAATTGCGTCACTGAAATAAATGAACTTTTGCACGATATTCTAATTTTTCGCGTTTCACCTGTATCTTAAATTGTAAACAGACATTTAATGGAAGAACTTGGTAGAGTAAGATAGGCAAATGGCTTTTGAGACAGAGTCCATCAAAATGTGCAAGCAATCCTTGGCTTACAACGGTTCATTTAGTGACCATTCAAAGTTACAACAACACTGAAAAAAGTGAGTTATGACCATTGCTGAGTTCCCATGGTCATGTGATTTACATTCGGATGTTTGACAACTGATTCATATTTCTGAAGGTTGCAATGTCCTGGGGACCTTTTGTGACCTAATAAGCAAAGTCAAATGGGGAAGCCAGATTCACTTTAACAATCACGTTAACTGGAACATTCATTTAACAACTGTGGCAAGAAAAGTTATAAAATGGGGCAACACTCACTTAATTAATTTCTCACTTAGCAACATAAATTTTGGGCTCAATGGTGGTCATAAGTCGAGGGCTACCTGGATTTGAAATTCATGAGGGAGAGAACATAATAATTTCCCTCAAGCCATCACTAAAAGAGCGTGTTTGTGATCTCCATCAATGATGGTTAGATCTGACCTTCAAAAGAAGCCACTTAATCCAGTTTTCTATCAATGCAGCATTTAGGGAAATAGTTTTTACATGTTTAAATTTCCCCTGCTTTTTTCTTGCATGCATTTAGTATGTTTTGTTCTACTTGGTTCTCTTTAACATCTTCAGATTTTAGTTGTCTGAAAGAGCAAATTCTGTTTCCTTTTTAAATTAAGTAAACTTTTATTTTGCAGATGACCCGGGAGAAATTAACACAATGGAAGAAGTGATGTTGGAATATGCTCTTATGCACAGAGAACTGAGTCATTACGTGCAAGCTGTTGAAGATACAGTAAAACAGGTAAATGTGGCTGATCTTTAGTCCAGCTTTTATAGCTTTCCCATGTCATGAAAGCAAACTGGAGTTTGAAAGACTCTAATGATTAACGAATAGTATGAGATCACTTTTCTTCTCTCGACATGTGACAAATAGTGAATTAGGAACTGAGTCACTGAAGCTGGTACTGTATTCACATATACCTTTTGTGTCTTAGAACAGTGGCCAGTATCTGCCCTGCCCATGTGGGAACCATCTGTTTTCTTGTGCCCGGTTTATTTTTAAAGCTGATCTACGATAGTGGCTAAGGAAGATGTGGGAATTCTTTTATTTTTACTTCCCTGTAACTTGGAATAAAACTGACCTCCCTAGGAAGTGTATCTGAAACACCTTAAGTCAAAGGTTTTCAAAAATTTTAAAGTCAAAGAACCCATTAGAGCCCATTAATCTAAGAGCTAAAGCTGTAGTGATGGAAAATTTAAGATTTAAGATTAAGATTTAAGATTTAATTTATTTGTATGCCGCCCTTCTCCGGGAGGGACTCAGGGCGGTGAACAACTCAAAAGGGGAAAGGGGATACAAACACAATACACGTAATTAAAATACACAAGAGTCATACGGCCATACAAGTCGAGAGGGGAGGGGAACTCATGAACCCCAGGCCTGCCGGCACAGCCAGGTTTTGACGGCTTTCCGGAAGGCCTGGAGAGGGGTGAGGGTCCGAATCTCCGCGGGAGTTCATTCCAAAGGGCAGGAGCTGCAACAGAGAAGGCCCTCCCCCGGGTGGTAGCCAGATGGCATTGGCTGGTAGACGGAACCCGGGAGAGGCTGACCCTGTGCGATCTAACTGGTCTGTGGGAGGTAATTGGCAGAAGGCGGTCTCTCATTTGTTGACTTTGAATGTGGGTGGGGGTGGGGTTTGCTCCTGGTCCCTCAGAGACCCCCGTCAACTTCTCTAATCTGAATTGTAGGGGTCAGTGGAACACAATTTGGAAAATGTCCTTTCAGTTATTCAATATATTATATGAGCTGATCATTTGTTCTGTATCAATCTCTGGATTTTAACAAGTGACATACTTTTGCAAGCTTCTATAAAATTCTGGAACTGTTTCAAATACTTCAGTGGGATTATGAAGTACTTGAAATTTGCAAAATAAAAGAAAAAAACCCTTTGGGATGGGGGAAAGGAGAGGTTAGGGGAGCTATATACAGTAGTAAGGGACGCAGTGGCTCAGTGGCTAAGACACTGAATTTGTTGATCAGAAAGGTTGGCAGTTCGGTGGTTCGAATCCCTAGCGCTGCATAATGGAATGAGCTCCTATTACATGTCCCAGCTTTTGCAACCTAGCAGTTCGAAAGTATGCAAAAATGCAAGTAGAAAAATAGGAACCAGTTTTGGTGTGAAGGTAACAGTGTTCCGTGTGCCTTTGGTGTTTAGTCATGCCGCCACATGACCACAGAGACATCTTCTGACAGCTGTGGCTCTTCGGCTTTGAAACGGAGATGAGTACCGCCCCCTAGAGTCAGGAACGATTAGCACATATGTGCGAGGGGAACCTTTACCTTTACTTTTTACACAGTAGCTATATATGGAAGATGAGAATTTAAAGAGAAAGAAAAAATGTGGTAGAATAAAGGGAAAGGTTGGTGACTGTGCTAGGAAACTTTGAGACACCACCAACTCCATCCATTCCCAAACCAAGACCATGTTGCTATGCTGGGACTACAACTCACAGCCAGGAACCTAAGGAATTCTGGGAGCTGTAGTCTCAGCACATTTACAGAGAACCGAACTATTTAATGAGATGCAATTATAATATGTAGACCTGAAGGTTATAGAGTTAGGGGGAGGCATATTAACAATTCAGAGACTTTCCTGATAATTGATAGCACCAAATCTCACAGCATCATGATGTGACATATCACGACTTTTTCCCCCTTTGCTAAACCGGGCATGGGCGTGTGACTCATCTGGCCCGCGGCCCGTGGGTTTAACAGCCCTGTCTTAGAGGTTTGGGTTTGGCCAATAAAATTGGGTAACCAGGTGGTATTGCAAAAACTGTAGGATTGATTGAAGCCAGAGATCAGAGAGTTGGGTTGGATAGATCAGATAGATCAGAACACGGTGAGAGGCATGGAGGTGGATTTGACATGGTGAAAAGAGCTGTAGCCTGAAACACGCCAAAACCGTGTCTTCAGACATGCTTCTTCAGAGCTTCACTGGCAAGCTGGATTAGTCCTTTCTTCCAGAGACTCCACATCCCTTAAATGTCTTAAAGACTCCAAGACAGGGGTGTCAAACTGGCAGTCCGCGGGACATATGCATCATGGGCCATGCCCACCCTGGCTCTGTGAAGGGAAAAAAATATCAGGAAACATCACTTAACGGAAAACGTGATGCTGTGAGTTTGACACCCGGGCTCTTAAGAGATGAATAGTTAAAGGAGCATATTTGTAGCTCAGGCTTGAAATGAGGGGTCCTTGATACTTTCTGAAATTGGTTGTTTTCTTGCAGAAGTTTCATTACCCAACTAGGTAACGTCATCAATGAGCTGCATTGATGATGTTACCTAATTTGGGTAATGAAACTTCTGCAAGGAAACAACCAAGCTCAGAGAGCACTAAGGACCCCTCATGAATAAGACACTTAGCCTCTCTTCCATCACATTGACTTGAGAGGAAGGACGATGAAATTCTGGTTATGGATACGGTTGCCACAGCTTGAGAAGGCTTGGCTGTTCTGACAATTTTTTTTGGGGGGGGGGCAAGGCCTTTGCCCTACAACGTAAGGGGGAAAGCGAAGGGCAAAGGCCCATGGGCTTGTAGAAAAGGAGAACTGGCATTCCTGCTCTTTCATAGCTTTCAGCAAAGGTGTTGGCAGAAAATCCCTGTTCTCTCTTGTTTTGTTAATAAAAATCCTAGGCAGAACCCTTCAGTTTGATGTATTTTACATGGATGGTGTTACCCAGGCTGTTTTGATGAAGAGCTGGCCTTGGATGACCCTGTCAGCATGATTGCTTTACAGGAATCACATTTAGTGGCATTCATTATGAGCAGCCGCAGTAGCTGTTTTTGGCAGATTGGTGGGTGTTGAGTAAGTAATCATGAGATCACTTGCTGGTTCCCAGAGCTTGCATTTCTTATTTTCCCCCCCTCCCTCTACCTCAAATAATCCTTCACCCCTGCTACTTATAAAACAATAAAAAGAGTCTGTCGAAAATGAAAGATTGGTAGCGAAATGTATAGGTGTGCAGCTGAGAAAGCCAAGTTTTTGTTGACTTAAGCTGTTGTAAGAGCAAAAGGGCAGGTGAGCCACACCAACATCCTCATTGGATTGACTCAGCGCTCATTGAGTAAGAAATAAGCAATTGAGTTGCTATAATATTTTTAACAATTGACTTTGGGGAACTCTTTGTTGGAGCAGAAATGGAAACTCCCTTCTGTGCTCCTTTTGGCTTACCTGGCAGGTTACCCACCTTCTGTTACTTCTCTTTTTTTAGTAGGCTTAGGTTATTTTTTATCCCCACCCACCCCCGCTCCTGGCCTTTTCCCCCCCTTCAGATTGATCAATATTAAATTAAGAAATTTAAGCGATGGGCTTAAGACAAGGCTGTCAAACTCCTGGCCTGGGGGCCGCATGCGTCACACCCTGGCCACGCCCATGCCAGGTTTAGCAAAGGGAAAAAAAGTCTCATCATGTGATGATGCCATGACAGCGCGAGTTTGACACCCCTAGCTTAAGGGTATCTATTTAGTTTAATTTTTCAAAGGAGGAAAAGTTTATATTTATTGAAAACACAGGTGTCAAACTCGAACACGACACGTGGCGTCTCACGATGGGTTTTTGCCTTTGCGGAGCCAGGATGGGCGTGGCCTGCATGTGATGCATCCGGCCAATGGGCTGTCAGTTTGACACCCCCGATTTAAAATGTCACAATGTTCAAACAGGCTAAGATTATGCAATAGTTCATATTGAAGATGGACTACTGTATAATCTAGACTTTTGCAAGGGAGAGCCAGACAGATGTATGATGGGACTGCAGTTACCTTAATTTTAAACCTATCGTGAGGGCATCAGATTGGGGAAGTGTAAGAAATATGCAGGATGCAGTGGCTCAGTAGCTAAGACGCTGAGCTTGTCGATCAGAAAGGTCGGCAGTTCAGCGGTTCGAATCTCTAGTGAACTGTAACAGAGTGAGTTCCCTTTACTTGTCCCAGCTCCTGCCAACCTAGCAGTTTGAAAGCATGTAAAAATGCAAGTAGAAAAAATAGGGACCTCCTTTGGTGGGGCGGTAACAGCATTCCGTGCGCCTTTGGTGTTTAGCCATGCCGGCCACATGACCACAATGACATCTTCGGACAGTGCTGGCTCTTTGGCTTTGAAACGGAGATGAACACTGCCCCCTAGACTCGGGAACAACAAGCACATATGTCGAGGGGAACCTTTAGCTTTACCTTAAGAAATATGCAGAGATGTGAACACAGCTCTTAACTATATCAATAACCAGTAGCAAAAATTATTTTCATTTCATTGTTTTCTATGTCATGGAGCAGCATAAAGGGAAGGAAGAAGCTCTGGACAGAGGATAGAGGACGGGGAGTCCTCAGTTTATGCCTGCAACTGGGACCAGAATTTTGGTCGTAAGTCATAACAGCCATAAATCGAGGCACCCATATGACCGGACTAAATGTTATGGCTGTTTTTACAGCAGTCATTAGGTGGATCATGTCGCAAATGTGAACCCATTTCCCAGATGGACATTTTTTGTTGGAAAAATGCTGCAAATCAACAAAAATGTCATAAACTGTGGTCATGTGACCACAGGATACCACAACCAATTGTAAATGTGAAGTGCCAAGTGCCCGAAATCACAGTTGCGTGAACACAGTAGCTGGGGTGGGGAGGGAACAAAAACATTTTATGACGGCCGGAAATACTTTACGGGCCAGAAAGCAAACTTTCCAAAGCTGTTGTAACTCCGAACACTTGTTTAATGATAGGTCAAGGAGACCTGTATTTGGAGATTTATTTAATAATACTGATCCTTTCAGCTGTCATGATATCAACCAGTAGATATAGCATAGTGATTTGGCCTAGCTTTAAAACAGAGGTCTACCACCATTCTGGCTGGGCAGACTGGCAGAAGCAGGGGTGGCAGGTGGGAGGAGAAGGGATGGTTGCACAAATGCAGTGCATTTACCCACTCCTTCCGTGGCCCAGTTCTGAACAGCCTGAAGCCCAGCATCAGGCCATGAATTGGGGATGTGTGTGTGTTGGGGAACCCTTGCTTTAAAGCATAACTATCTGCAGTGTGGCTTACTCCTCCTACAAGTAGTCAATTCCATGTTTTTATCATTTATATTTTACTACTCTTGAAATGAATTTCTGTGTCCTTACTACAACTTGTACTAAAACGTCCTAAAATGGTAAAGGTTCTAAACTAAAAGGAGCCCACAATAATTTTGTAAGATAATGTATGGGGGCGCAAAAAGAATTTAGATGTATTATTCTACGGGTAAGAGCAAATGCTTGACTGAGGAGAAGGATCCATATGTCGGTAAGTTGCAGTATTGCAAGTTTGAATATTGAAATACGATATTAAAATTAGTGTGACCCGGAATTGAGTTAAAGTGAGGCTAACATATACACAGTTATGGTTTTTGACAATCTTTGTGTGTGCAAAATGGAGACATGGAGGGTTCTATCAATTTTTTTTTTTTTAAAAATATTCATTTTATAAAGAATATACACATTATATTTATACACAGTATACATTTTAAAAAGGGACTTGCTGTTTACATTTCAGCAAAAATATATTGTAATTGAATGACATGAATGTGGCCACAGCAACACTAAAAGGACGATATTGGAACACCTGTATTTATGGCAGATTTTTGTTTCTTTATTTTGCTTTCTATAACTACTCTGATTTTGTTAACCATAAATTTAAATCATAAATACATTCTTTTTATTTTTTGCTGTAATATTTTATTAATGTACATACAAAAAATGTTGCTTAAAATTTTTCATTGCCTACTTCCATTGAACTGGAATCAATTGCTATATTTTCCATGGAAATATTACTTCAAATGGAGCAATTTGAACAATGCAATCATTTTGTAGGATTCATTAATTGCACTAATCACGCCCTCCCTGTAGTCTTTCAACCAACTTTCCTGCTTTGCACATTGGGAATTTCAATCCAAATACAAAGCTGGAGTTTTAATGTCTTAAAACTGGACATGTTGGATGTTCTCAGGAAGTTAAAAGGCAGCTTATTAAAAGGTGCAACAGTTGATCTTATCTCTCTCATTATTGATCTAATGTGTATTGCTGGTCTTTGACCGTAATAAAGATTTTACTTACTTACTCATTATTGATCGGTTATTTACAAAGTGTGTTACTGGAATAAATTCCATATCATATAATTGGAGAAGACAATATTCCACAGCTGGGACATGGAAGGGGCAGGAAAAGCATCTTGTTAAGAAGCGCTAATGCGTTTTTGATGCCAGCCACAAAATTTGCCACCCTGTGACTGTGTAAAAGTATGAGCCATCAAATGATGGGGTTGGTGGTGTGATGCAAGAGATTGGCTGGCTGCTGAATGGGCAATAGCTTGGGTGGTGCTTTGGTTCTTCATGCAAATGCAACTTCTGGTGGGAAATTTGCTAACGCTTCCTCAGCAGTCTTTGTTGTATAACACTTGGAACCTGGAAGTTTTGCAAAACAAATCCAGATAGTTGCATGAGGAGGGAGGAGACAGAAAGGGAAGCGAAGGAGTGATATAGAGGAACTCATCTTGACCAATATGAGAATGGAGGTTACCAAGGAAGACTGGTGAAACCAAATTATTCTCATTTTCATAGACGTTGGGAGTTTTAAATGCAAAAATCCATATACATATGTGTACACACACACACACACACACACACACACACGCACACACACACACACACACAAACACACATATATAAGGAAAGTACCACTCACTCGTCATGAAATCTCCAGAACCGTAAAGCCTACAAACTTGAAATTTGGCATGTATGTTCTTCTTGGCTTCTAGGTGCTCGCTAAGAAAGGATTTTTCAAAATGACCATCAGATAATTAGTGTTTTTTATACAGTAATGAATATGCTCTGTTGCTAAGGAATTCTACTTCCCCTACCCACCTGAAAAGAACTCTGACCCAACTGCCGGTTGCCTCACATTCCGTTACCTCAGTTCAAACTGGCAGATGTTCCACTCCTTCACTCAGAAGTGGTCTGGGGCTCCTTAGAGTACTAAACGTTGGTACCTCACTAAAATGTCTACCCCTTCCACCTATGGAATTTCTTCTGGACTCAAGGCAGTGGGAACGGTATTCCCTTAAGTGTTTCAATCCCTGCCACCACTGAGCCAATGGATTGAACCGGATTTCTCCTGCATTGCCCGATCACATAGTTTCGTCGCAAAGCACGGGTATCTAGCTTACACACACACACACACACACACACTACATATAGACAGTCCTTGATTTACATTAGTTCGTTTAGTGACTGTAGTTAACAATGGCACTGAAACAAGTGACTTGTAACCAGTTTTCACACTTACAACCGTTGACAGCATCCCCATGGTCATATAATTCTTGGCAACTAACTCATATTTATGACGGTTGCAGTTTCCTGGGGTCATGTGATGACCTTTTGCAACCTTCTGACAAGCAAAGTCAATGGGGAAGCCAGATGCACTTGACAACCATATTACTAAGTTAACCACCGCAGTGATTCACTTAACAACTGAGCAAGAAAGGTCATAAAATGGGGCAAAAGTCACTTAACACATGCTTTGCTTAACAACAGAAATTTTGGGCTCAATTGTGGTTGTAAGTTGACGACTACCTGAAATGTGTTTTGCCATGAAAAATGGAAACAAGGATATATTGTAGAAAAAAGGCTGTTTATTTGAACAATTGGCTGCTCATCTGGAATCCCTAATGTATTTTCTGGGCTACTAACTGTGCATAATTGACAGTACAATTTACTCCTATTTTAAAGTAAAAATAGATGTAAACTGTAAATGATTGCAATCCTTTTGGGTCAGTGGGCAGGGCTGATTTTGATTTGTGGATGGCCTTCCACATTAAATAAATGATTGCTTGTGTCTCAAAACATTGCTCTATCCCTGTGATTTTCAAACTTGGCTACTGAAAGATGTGTGACTTCAACTCCAAGAATTTCCCGACTGAATGGTGACTGGGGGAATTCTGGGAGTTGAAGTCCACACATTTTCCAGTTGCCAAGTTTGAAAAAACACTGGTTTATCAGAAGGCAAGTTAGATACACTTCATCAAGTTTTGTTGCTTCTTTGGAACACAAGAAAAATCCAGCGGTAATCTTTGGAAGAAAAATTATATCAGAAGCTATTGTTTCGCTTGGCAGTGTGCTTAGTTTTAAAATTTGGTTGAAAATTCATCAAGCTTTAAAAGAATGGGAAAGGATAGACAGGCATAAAGAGACTTTTTTTAATGAGCGCAGGGGTTTAGAAATGTGAAAACAAACAAATATATAAATAATACTGTTCTGAGATGTAACTATCTCAAATTCTGATGTGGTGTTTTCACAGTTGGTTTAATGTGTTGTAATACATAGCCTATGATGTACACCAGCTTTCCCAATCCTAAGTAATGTTGTAAAGAATTAGGGATGACTTTATTTTAAGATACATTTTTTTCCAAAAAAATGTTTTCTGCTTTAACATATAGTAGTAATTTTGCTTTGCATCCTTCCTCTCATTTCTGAAAATGGGAGAGGGATAATACTTTCTATTACTGTTTTCCTTTTTATGTCAGGGAGTGTTACAGCTTTTAAAAGAAATCCTTCAATTTCAGTAACTGTGCCGTGCTGAAAAATCCTTCCAGCTCTGAGACACTAAAGCTGCTTTCCAAACAGTTTGAATCCTTTAGTAAACGTAAAGCCCCTGCAAGCTTCATTTTCCAAATCCAGTTTGCTTACATTTCTGAATTCCTGAAGAGATCAAATCCCTTCTATCCCCTCTGCAGTCTATAAGTAGCTGATCTTATTTATTAATTTATTTTGAGGTGGATGTTGATGAGGAAGTGCAAACTGAGACTTGCATTCTGAATGTTTCAGCGTTTGCTATCTTCATTTTGAAAATAGAACTAGAAATGGTTTAATGCCAGGAGAAGCCCTCCTGAGGAAATCCAGCTGATATTAAAGAAGAGGTGGCAAATGAACAATCTACCCTGTATGTCCCAAAGGTGCTTTTTCAAGAGGCAACTGGACTTTCTGATTTTTCTTTGAAGATGATTCACTTCTCATCCAAGGAGCTTCTTCAGCACTGAGCTCCCCTTGGATGAGAAGCGAAACATCTTCAGAGAAAAACCGGAAAGTCCAGTTGCCTCTTGAAAGGCAACCATGCCCTTGGGACAACCATGCCCAATGTCAGTGTTCCAAACAGCACCTGAAAGTAAATCAGACTCCGAGGCAAAGGATTCCTCAAAGTTCCAATTTATTAAAAGAGCCATGTTGGCACATCTGGGAAAAACCAGGTCTGAAATAAATACCCGGCAAGGCCAGATTATCAGCTAGTATCAGGATGGCGAACCTATGGCACGTGTAGGAGCGTGACCCGTCAAAACCGCGTTCCACAAAAGCGCGGTCGACGAAAGCGCGTATGTGACGTCATCACAGTGCGACGAAAAAGATCGAAAAATTGAAATAAAAATTAAATTACAGCAAGCCGATTCACATAAAGGTAAGGGTTAGGTTTAGGTTTAGGGTTAGGGTTAGGTTAAGGGTTAGGGTTAGGTTTAGAGCGTTAGCGTTACGTTTAGCGTTAGGTTAAGGGTTAGTGTTAGGTTTTTTGTTAGGTTAAGGGTTAGGTTTAGGGTTAGGTTTAGGGTTAGGTTAAGGGTTAGGTTTAGGGTTAGGTTTAGGGTTAGGTTTGGGGGGGTTAGGGTAAGGTTTTCGCTTTATTTTTACATTTTTCGATCTTTTTCGTCACGCTGTGATGACGTCACATACGCGCTTTCGTCAACCGCGCTTTTGTCTACCGCGGTTTTGTGGTGGAACCGTGTGCCACAGGTGGCACACGGAGCCTTTTGTCAGGGCATGCAGGCCGTTGCCCTATCAGCTGGCCAGCACGCATGCGTGCGCTGGCCAGCTGACTTAAGCCTTTTTTGAGGCCATTTTTTGCTCTCCCTAGGCTCCAGGGGCTTTATAGGGGCCTAGGGAGGCTGGGGAGGGCGAAAACAGCCTCCCCAAGTGTCTTCTGATTTGCTCGTAGGTTGTTTTTCATCCTCTGGAGCCTTCAGAGAAGCCTCCTGAAGGTCCCTGAAGGAGGACGAAAAACGGCCCTACTGACAAACCGGAAGTGACTTCCGGTTTCCTCGTAAGGTCGTTTTTTCCCCCCTCAGTCCTCAAGGAAGCCTCCGGAAGGCCCATGAAGGCTCCGGAGGGCTAAAACTGGCCCTACGAGCACACCGGAAGTCCATTCCCAAACTTCCAGTTTGCCCATAAGTTCGTTTTTTTGTGCTCCAGAGGCTTCAGGGAAGCTCCTGAAGCCTCCGGGGTGGTGGTGGTGGGGGGCTCCTGAAGCCTCCGGGGTGGCGGGGGGGGGGGGGCTGTTTTCGCCTCCCCAGCCTATAAAGCCTCTGGAGCCTGGGGAGGGTGAAAAAAAACATGCAAAAATGGGGTGTGTGTGTCACGCATTGCATTATGGGTGTGGCACGCCTGTACACAACCCCCCCCATGCTCCCCCCGCTTTGGCACACGAGCCAAAAAAGGTTTGCCATCACTGAGCTAGTATATTTATAAAAGTTTGATTAAAAGGGGACATTTTCTGATAAGTTGCAAGGATAGAATCTTACATTAGCTTCTGTACAGCTTATGGGCTAGGTTACTGTCTTTTATCTTCCTTTCCTTCTTCAAACATATTTTCTATAAACTCTTAGCACGTTGTTTTGTTGAATGACTAATGCATATTAATGGATTTGTGTTCAATTCTGAGTCACCACTGTGTTTTATTGTGACTGAAATCTCTATAGAAATGAAATATTGTAGAGGACTTTAACCTTTTGTTCCAGGGATGTATTTTGACATAGAGGTTTTGTGTCAACAATGCTTCTGTTGTGGGACAAGCATTTTAGCTAGTGAAAAAAACAATTTTTGTAATAATTTACTTTTTCTTTTTAATAGAAAAAGATGAGCCAGACCATATGGAGTAACCATTGTGGAAGACATATTTACTTTCACATTAGCACTAGCCCTGGAATACAGCCTGATTCTGATAATTTAGTTTCAAACTAGGATCCAGAAAACAAGAAGCTCATTTAGCACATTTTCAAACTGACTTTGTGTCTCAGAACCATAGCTTTTCTCAGTCAACAGGTGGCCTGCTTTTCTCCGGCTATATTAGCAAAACAGCCTCTTTAAAATACTGTTTAAAGTCTTTAAAAACATAGCAAGCAAGTCTCTAGGTTCCATTAAAAAAAAGTTCCTATCCAAGACAAAGTTGGATAAATACGTTATATGTCAAATGTGTCGTATTTCATGATAAAAAACAATGTCGATTGAAATGCATTGGATAATTCAAAACAATGAGAAATGGGGTAAACCCTTATAATTTAATTTTTTTAAACCCAGTTAAATATTATTTAATTCAGTTCTTTTTCAAAAGTGCTTGCTTGCTTGCTTGCTTGCTTGCTTGCTTGCTTGCTTGCTTGCTTGCTTGCTTGCTTGCTTGCTTCATTCATTCATTCATTCATTCATTCATTCATTCATTCATTCATTCATTCATTCATTCATTCATTCAGTTTCTATAGCCAAATGTTGGCCCTTGGAATTATACATTATAACATTGGTTGTGTGGGGAATGTTAGAGATATAGTTTGAATAAAATTTCATAGTCCCATCCATGTAGTTTTGTTGGAAATGGCAGAGAAGTGGATCTGTTTGAAATTTTCTGATTGACCTTTTATCTAAAAATTAACCAGATTTGAGCGTGCTTAGTCTTTTGAGATCAGACTGCGTTGATTAGGTGCTACCATCTACTTGGGTGTGACATAGGAGATGCTAGAGAGACAATTTGGTGATGTCATCAGATGAGCCAGAGAGTCAAGTTTGGTGGTTAGTGGTTAAGGCATAAGCCTAGAAACTGGGTGACTACGAGTTCTAGTCCTAGTATAGACTTAGGGCCAATCTCCCTCTCTCAACTGTAGGAAGAAGGCAAAAACAAGCCACTTCTGAAAACCTTGCCAAGATACCTGCAGGTCCAGATAGTTTCCAATAATCAAAAATGGTCAGCTAAGTAATTATTACTTAAGTTAATTGCATGCAAACATTATGGCCTGAGTACAAAATGGCAGATGTGTATTTCAGTGCACATTTTATTATTCTGGTGTCATGATGCTTAGTAACAAATTAGAGACATTCCTATGTTATTTTTCCCATTATCTGTGTATGATATAGAAACAGTTTTCCAAACCTATAAGTATTTTTTAAAAAAATACTTGGGCCTGATATTTAACCTTGAAATTGTTTTTTCTTAAGAGTTTGTCCTGCCTAATAGGTCAGGGTTAACTTGCCTTTGAGCAACTCACGTAGCACCCTGACAGAGCCATTAAGTGAACCAACTGTTTGCTATGGAACGCTTTTGCCAAAACCCAAAAATAAATTCCTTTTTTAAAAAAAACCAAAGGTTGTAAAATGTAGCCACGTGATTGCAGGATGCTGCAAATGGCTGTAGCCGGTTGCTGAGCATTTAAATGCAGTCATGTGACCATAGTTGAGAGTGGCTATTGGAAGTGCGGAACCGGTTTGTAAGTACTCCTGGAGAGGTCCGTCATAACTTTGAACTTATGACCGATCATAAGTTGAAGACTACCAGGATTATGTATAAAGTATTTTGAAGGCCTTGAAGATTCAAGAGCCCTGTGCAAAGAATGCTCAAATCCAACAAATACTAATTGAACTGAATTTTAAGTTTGAAATGTAAAATTAAATAGTTTATTTTTAATTCATGTATTGAATTTATATGCTGCCTATCTCATTGTCAAACAGGTCTGCACTCATCTGATTAAACACATGATTTTTCCACGTGGATTTAATGTTTTTCTCTTTATGCCACCCTAAAAAGTACATTTTGTTGGAAATTTTTTGAGGAACACTTGGTGTCATGTCCAAGATTTGGAAGTAGACACATATTGTCCTATCCTACATCTATGTAGACCAATAGTGCACATTCAAAATTATAGAAACTAATAAGCCACATTGAAGAAGTTGAAGATGCTTTCTACAATGGATATGTTTGGGGCCAATATTTTTGGCTTTTGCACATTTTTCCTTTCTTTTCCATCATTCCCTGGGAATAATTTTTTAATCTGGATTTTCCCAATGTTAGGCTTACCACATACATTGAGAAATTCAAGAAAGACTGATATAATGCTATCTGGAGCCATCGTGGATTTCAACTGTTTTGCAAGAATTCATTGCTTAAAGTGTAGCAAGGATTATATTTACATGGAGAAGATATTTTTTGGAGAAGAAGATAGATAAGAGGATAACTAATAAAGCAATTGACCCAACAAAAACAAGGAAAGAAAAGAAAAGGAAAAAAATGGAGAAACTAAGAGTCACTTGCTCAACACAGCAAAATGCAGGAAAAAAAGAATGAATAGTCTTGACTTCTATGGAATCCTTGATAATATGTGTATGTGAGTGTTTGTGTGTATACGAGTGTGGTTTCCCAAAATGCATGTGCATTTTTTTATTGATTGGACACAAAAAGCCCCAAAAATCTCTTTTGGAATATAAATACACCTGACCCACAAAGAGATAGGTGATTGCAATGAAGTGTAAGGAAATAGATACAAAAAGAACATTAATAAGTCAAGTCAAAGACTTTTCTAGCTCAGCATCCTGTTTCCTGGATGTTTCTTGGATGCTTCTGGGAATCAGATGTTTCTACAGTTTTTGCAAACACAGCATAATGGTAGTTACAATCTATAACAGATTTTTGGTTCACAGCACCTTTAGAGTCTCAGATGCAGTGGCCCAGTTGCTAAAACACTGAGCTTGTCAATCAGAATGTTCGGCAGTTCAGCAGTTCGAATCCCTAGCGCCGAGTGAGCTCCTGTTACTTGTCCCAGCTCCTGCCAATCTAGCAGCTTGAAAGCACGTAAAAAATGCAAGTAGAAAAATAGGGATCACCTTTGGTGGGAAGGTAACAGCATTCCATGTGCCTTTGGCGTTTAGTCATGCCAGCCACATGACCATGGAGACATCTTCGGACAGCGCTGGCTCTTTGGCTTTGAAACGGAGATGAGCACCGCCCACTAGAGTTGGCAATGACTAGCACATATGTTCAAGGGGAACTTTTACCTTTACCTATTTTTTTTCCACGTTATGACCCTCCAGTGCCTCTGTGAATTCATTGTGTCAGTCGCGAATTATAGGTCTATAGGGTAGTAAGTGCATTTTGTTATGGTGCCTTGTACTTGGCTTAATCACTTTAAATCACTTAAGCCAATAATTCTCAATTGCTAACTAGTGCCTTTTTGGCATTTGCAAGAAAGTTACAGAGCTTTTAAATGTTATTCTTCTTATCTCTCATCTCTCCAGCTGTAACTTATAATTTTCCCCCCTTTTCTTCTCTACTTGAAAATACACAATATTACAGTATAATATTATAGCATAGAAAGAAAACAGTGGAATACATTTATAGACGGATACATTTTAATGCAAAAAAGTATAAAACAACAGATATGTACAGAAGGAAGGGAAGGAGGGAGGGAAGGAACAAAAGAACGAACTATGGATTATATACAGTAATATGGTTTTTTTAATAATATGGAGCTACCTTTCCTGGTTGGGAGCTGAGGGGCTGCATGGAGAATCACAGTGCAAATTGACCGGAATCATCTCATGCATACCGTGTTTCCCCCAAAATAAGACAGGGTCTTATTTTCTTTTGACCACCAAAACAAGTGCTTGGCATTATTTTCAGGAAGGACTTATTATTTTTGAGGTGCAGGAGACAGCGAGCATGGTCACCACATGGCTGCTGCTGTGTTGAAATATTTTCAGGGAGGGATTATTTTGGGGGGAGGGCTTATTTTAGTTTATGTGTTCAAAAGCACGATTGGGCGTATTATCCAGGGAGGTCTTATTTTTGGGGAAACAGGATATATAGGGAATGTTCAGATTTTCCTTGGGGTGGAATTTCATTTCTCTACCTTCATTTTCTTTTTTTAAAAGTCTATTTAAGAACTTATGTTATATTTTTCTCCAACTGGAGTCGGAAAAGGTAGTGGGAACCCACAGAATTTTGGGGCTTCTGATGCCAGTCTTAAATCTTCTAGACTTTTAGTATACTGTATGTAAATGCTGATATTCTCAAACCAGAGTATAGTATTTTGCCTTTTGGCAAAAAGCTTCATCTCTAATTAGTTTTGGCTTTTTTAATCTTGAAGTTTGTCTTGTTTGAACATCTTCCTTCAGGGTTTGGATGAGAATCTTGAAGATGATAATGTCAAAATCTCACAGAACCTCTGAGTTGAAAAGATGGAAATCTTGAATTAGAGTCATTTAACATACGGTAATCTTATACTGTATATCGGTTTTATGGGAGGGATATCTGCAGTAATTGAGTAATGGCGCTTGCATTTTAAAAAGCTCCTGGCTACATTGTGCTAATTCAAAAGTACATATCAATGCATATCCAGTTTCATACCAAGGAGCGTTACTCCTCCCTCTCTGCATATCTGACTTGTAGATAATTATAGAAGAGTCATAAAATCCTTTGTTGATGCCAATCAGCAAGTGGAATTGAAAGCTATACACTTTTTCTTTTCTTATCTCCATTTGATTCTGTTCATTCCCTTCCCATTTTTGTGTACTAGCAGGAATTAGAGACAAATTAATTAAAGCAGGGAAATACGATTGGGATCTACTAGTAGCTCTTTGAGTGATTCACGGTAGATCAGCAAAGATTTATCACTCCCTTCTTGTAGGACAATGTGATGCTCTCTTTCTCCCACCTTAAATTATACAGGCTGGTAAGGTGCAAGGTGTGATATAGTGATATAGTCAGATGGATGCAAGCAAGGTGTTCAAATGACAGAAAGAACAGGGTTCTTGAAGATACAATGAATAAAAAGGAAAGAAAAAGAAGGGAGTATCAGTCAAGCTCAATAGAATGATACAGGACCTACTCTTTAGCAATAGCAATAGCAATAGCAGTTAGACTTATATACCGCTTCATAGGGCTTTCAGCCCTCTCTAAGCGGTTTACAGAGTCAGCATATTGCCCCCAACAACAATCCGGGTCCTCATTTTACCCACCTCGGAAGGATGGAAGGCTGAGTCAACCCTGAGCCGGTGAGATTTGAACAGCCGAACTGCAGAACTGCAGTCAGCTGAAGTAGCCAGCAGTGCTGCATTTAACCACTGCGCCACCTTGGCTCTTTAAACTTTTCTGCACCTGCAGCAATCTATCCCATAGAAAAATGCAAATGGAGGTAAGCCTTGTGGAGTTCCCGAGTACAAAGCAGCTGAACTGAGTTGGTATTACAGATAGTCCTTGACTTATGACTGTAATTGAGCCTGAAATTATGGTCATAAGTCCTTATGAACGTAAGCCAAGGCATCCCTGTGACTGGAAGTATAAAAACATTGTGGATTGTAGAACACTGCGACAGGCCATAAAGTTGACTGGTCTTACATGTCATGTGACCTGAGAGAAGGTACAACCATTTTATGACCATCAGAGGTGCTTTATGAACTGTAAATGCCAACAGGGTCAAGCCAAGCAAATCAGGGGATATTGACAGAAAAGACCCATTTCCTGGGTTCTGCCAAATGGCCCTGCTTAGTACATGTCAGCAAAACTAATTGGAGAAAAGCAATCCTATTAAGTCACCTGTGCCCATGCCGAGACTTGGAGTGATTTTGGGCCAATCATTGTCTTGCAGCTCAACCTCTATGTAGCAATAGCACTTAGACTAGCTTAGCCCTCTCTAAGCAGTTTATAGAGTCAGCATCTTGCTCCCAACAATTTGGGTCCTCATTTTACTAACCTCAGAAGGATGGAAGGCTGAGTCAATTTTGGGCTGGTCAGAATCAAACTTCTGACAATCAGCAGAATTAGCCTGCAATACTGCATTCTAACCACTACGCCACCACACCTCTTGCATCCCAGCTTGTTGATAATGTTTTGATGGTGCTCTGGAAGTCTAGGAAATACATAATCAAAAGATGGAAGCAATGTTATTAGAAAGTAGGCATTCAATTCTGCACCTCCAAAGGGGGAAAAAAGGAACCTGTAAATTCAACTGTATCCACTCTCACAACATCACAATATAACAGAGATGAGACCAGTCCTGACCATGATTCTCTCACTGGACCTAGAGCTCAGGAAATGTGATTGATATAATAGTTGTATTGACTTTGCACTGATGAGTTTTTCAACCTGGATGCAGATGACATTTGTGGGGTTGTTTTTTGTTAGAATTTTATTCTGTTTTTTTAAAAATTATTGTTAGTCACCTTGTTAGTCTACTTGAGAGACCGCCTTCTGCCAATTACCTCCTCGCGACCTATAAGATCTCACAGATTAGGCCTCCTCCTAGTTCCATCTGCCAGTCAGTGTCGACTGGCAACTACGCGGAGGAGAACCTTTTCAGTAGTAGCTCCGACCCTTTGGAACGATCTCCCCGTGGAGATTCGTACCCTCACCACCCTTCAGACCTTCCGCACAGCCCTCAAGATCTGGCTATCCCGTCAGGCCTGGGGTGAAAGATTATAATCCGTCCCCACCCGAATGATGAATGTTGCTCTACTTTTTTAATTATGTATGTTCTATACGTCATTGTATGTATCCCCTCCCACATAAGTTGTAAGCCGCCCTGAGTCCCCTCAGGGAAAAGGGCGGCCTATAAATAAACTTATACTATACTATACTATACTATACTATAGTCATGAACTTGATTTGAGTGACAAATATAAAATGAAATCTATATATATGTATATAAAATGGCTGTGTGTATGTATGTTCCAGTATAACTCTGGAACGCCTTGAGCAATTTGAACCAAACTTTGTACACAAATCACTTATTCTCTGGAAACAAATACTATGGGGGTAAGAGACCCCTAACACCCCTCGGGCTGTGTGTTCTGTTAAGATACAGCCTGTTGTGCCTTAAAATGGCTTCTACTGTACAGTGCAGTGGAGTTGCCATGGTAATGCCTTCACAGTACTCCACAAGGGGGAGTTGTGTAAGGGGGGAAATCCTCTTATAAGGGGGAAAATCCAACAGTAGAAATTGCGGCGACATTCATCGAAGGAGAGTTGGGATAAATAAATAAATTAGAAATTATGTTTGGTCAGGACATTTTCTCCCTATAAATAAATATCCAGGCAACGCCCGGTTATTCACTAGTAATAGATAAAGTTCTGGCCTCCTCATGCACAACTCAATTGGAAAGTGTTGCTTCCCTGCCATACCTGATACTGATTCTTCATCCTTGGTAGGACTCAGGTCTTATATGACTCTGGGACAGGGATGGTCACTATGGCAACTTTATGACCTGGGACTTCAATTCCCATAATTCCTAAGCCAGCTATGTCCTGTCTACAGATTACAAAGTTGCCACAGTTGCCCACCCCTGCTCTAGAAGGTGTCAATATGGGGAAGGACAGCACTATGTACAGTATATTTGAGTGTCTTCCTTTGTTTTGGGTTTGCTGTTATCGCAAGCTGTGGGATTGCAATTCCTCCTGCTGTTTTGCCCCTTGCATCTTGTTGCAGTTTTTGCTGCAGCCCAGTAGATGGTAGAATATTGCCTGGACAACCCTATATATTTATAACCTGCTATTATTTCGTGGGAATTTGTCAGGTTAAGTTAAACATGCGGCAATGCAGAGGAGATGTGTTTATCTTTATATACCCCTATATATCATTTTCTAGATCTCTTTGTCTCTGTCTGTATATCCAGAGATATGTAGAAGAATCTTTATGATGGACATTTCACATACTCCATCATTTCTTTAAAAAGTTTTTTCTGCTTTCGGATTACTTTTCTAACCCCGGTACTTACGATTTTTAAGACTTCATGAACTAATTTTACTGGGTGGCTATTATCAGCCCTGGGGAAAAAGAGAGTCAAAATAATTTTGCCTTAATTATGTTTGGTGTAAGTGGAGGCACAGACAAACTGGCAAAAATACTGTTAGTAGACCCTAGAACTGGGATGGCGAACCTATGGCATGTGTGCCAAAGGTGCCACGCGGAGCCATATTTGCTGGCATGGCACCCCTCAGCTCCAGTGCGCATTCACACGCATGCCAGCTGATTTTCGTCCTTCCGGAGGGCCTTCCCAGGCTTCAGGAAAGCCTCAGGAGCCTGGGGGAGGGCAAAAAACAGGCCAAACGGGTCAACCGGAAGTTCGTTCCCAAACTTCCAGTTGTGTGGTTTTCCCCCCTCTCTAGGCTTCAAGAAAACCTTTGGGGGGTTGTGCACACATGCGCAGGGGTCGCACACGCATGCACATGTGGGTGGGCACACGATAGCGCGCGCACACACACAATTTGGGCACACCTTTAGAAAAAATGTCAGCCATCACTGCCCTAGAACAATATTTTCAAACTTGGCAAGTTGAAGAAATGTGGACTTCATCTCCTAGAATTCTGGCTGGGTGATTCTGGGAGTTGAAGCCTACTTGTCAGGTTGGGAAAACCCTAAAACAATAGAGTTCCAATAATCCTTGCCTGTCTGTCCATGACTTGATCTACTTGAAGGGCTTGGGAATGCAGAAACACACTCATCTATGCAAGTAATTAGGGACTACCCCCTAAAACACTTTCAGCCAAGAAAATGGTATTTCTGGAGTTCAGGGATAGAAATTTCCTATTTTGGAAATTCCATTCTAAGAGTGATCTGAGGCTACACTGTCCATGTTGTTGGGAAGAAACTTCCACTCAGCTTGTCCTTTTGAAGCAGGCTCACCACACTGCGAGAAATGAAGAACTTCTGAGCGATACAATCCGTCTTAATGAGGTCTCATCATTAAGCAGAACCAGCTCTGAAGCTGCGTTTGTAACAGGCACGCATGGAAACTGTAGCAACCATTCGAGGTTACGACAAATCTCAAAAAAGATACTGCCAACCTGGATTTAAAGTTTGGAGGGTCAGGCCTTCCCTGCTGTCCCATGATCATATTTGGGGCACTGTGCAACCAGTCCACATTTACAGCCATTTGCAAATATCATTGACATGTGACCATGATTTAGGATGTTTTATGTTAGAAACTGGAGTTTACTTTTGGTTTTCAATAAAAATTACCTTTTGTGGAAAATGGGTTCCCAAACCAACTATGGCATTTGCTTAATAACTGGGGCAAAAAAGGTCATAAAATTGGTTCCGGTCACATGATGACCTGCATAATGACCCACATGAATTATAACTATACTTATGGGTTCAATTACAGTCATAAGTCGAGGACTACTTGCATACATTATGTATAGACCTGGAGGGATTTGTGCAAGTGAATGCATCAATTTTTTTAAAGCACAGTGAGATAGGAGTTGATTTGTCCCTTTCCAGATGAAAATCTATTGAAAACTCACCACTCATTTTCCTCAATCAACATTACAATGTGCTTCGGAAATTTTTTTTATATGAAAAAAAGATTGCCTGCAATTTATTGTATTTGTTTTAAAAAATTATCTCCTTTCTCCACCCAAGTCATCGCAGAAAGAGTTCGGTAAAGCTGGAATATTTTATAGGGGGAAATATCTAGCTGGATAAGGGGTTATCACTGCAAACTAGAAAAATAAATGGGAAACGTCATGTTTATGTGCATTTTTCTTATAAGTGAAATTTCTAGAGCTGACACCCATTATAATAAGAATCTTACAATATTAATTTTAAATGTTGAAACTGATGAAGTCATATGCATTTTTATATGGAAGGAAAATAAAATTGATGATGCACTTATCCAGCCTGGTGCTTCTCTTAAAAGAGACCTGCTAATATTAAAATATTTAACTGTATTTAAAAGGCAGAGTTGTAAAACTACTTCCAAGTCATTTTTAACTCAGTGGGTATGGTTAGTCCTTGAGTTACAACCATTCATTCAGTGACCATTTGAATTTACAGCAGCACTAAAGAAAAGTGACTTACAACCAGTCCTCATACTTACAACCATTGCCACATCCCACAGTCATGTAATCAAAATTCAGGTGCTTAGCAGCTAGTATGTATTTATGATGGCTCTATATCCTGAGAACATAAGAGATGATCACCGTTTGTGATCTTCCCAGCCAGCTTCTGACAAACAAAATCAATGGAGGGGGGAAGCTATATTCACTTAATGACCGCATGATTCACTCAAAGACTTCAGTGATAGGCTGTTGCCACAGCCTTAGCAAAAGAGGTAATAAAATCAGGTGCAACTCACTTAACAACTGCCTTCCTAGCAGTGGAAATTCTGGTCTCAATTGTGGTAATAAGTTGAGGACTGCCTGTACAGTACATGTCAACAAGAGGTGTCAATTCTTAATTGCTCCACAGTGGAGTGTTAACAATCACAAGCTATACTAATTCAAATTTCGATTAGTATTTTTCTCCCCAGGTCATTTCAGCACATGGGTTTTAGTGGTTAATTAAGTGTACTTCTTCAGAAACTGTTTTTACATTTATATGGATCTCAGGGCTTGGTAGAAATTTCAAGAAATTTTCACTTTTGGTGGTGGAATAAATAAATAAATAAAAAGTATTCTAATTCGGTCTTCCGTGACTTTTTGCTCTCTAACACAGGTCGGCTTACAACAACAATTGAACCCAAAATTTATGTTGCTAAGCGAGATAGTTAAGTGAGTTTTGCCCCATTTTACAGCCTTTCTTGCTGCATTTGTTAAGCGAATTACCGCAAGTATTAAGTTAGCAATACAACTTTTTAAGTGAATCTGGCTTCCCCCATTGACTTTGCTTGTCAGAAGGTCGCAAAATGACCCCAGGACACTGCAACCCTCATAAAAATGAATCAGTTCTCAAGCATCTAAATTTTGATCGAATGACCACGGGGATGCTGCAATGGTCATAAGCGTGAAAAACGGTCATAAGCAGGGCTGGGCTGCTACAGGTTCACCTGGGTTTGGGCGAACCAGTAGCTAACATTATGGCAGGTTCGGAGAAACTCCAAATCCCACCCCTAGCTGGTCCCACCCACCCGCCCTTCCCACTCCTCCCTTCCCTTCCCAGGAGTCTCCACACGACCCGTTTTGGATGCGAGGTAAGTGTGAAGGCTCGGGGAGGGGGAAAAACAGGCTTCCAAGAAGACCTCTGGAGCCCGTGGGAGTCAGTTTTTGCCCTCCCAGAAGCTGGAGGAAAGCCTCCGGAGCCTGGAGAAGGCGAAAATGCATTCCCCCCCCCCCCGCTGTGGTGCAGGAGGCTGACTAGACCACGCCCAGCATGGCCACACCCACCAGCAACCAGGCAGAGAACCTGTTTCTGAAATTTTTGAAGCCCATCCTTGATCGTTTTTTCAGTGCCGTTCTAACTTCGAATGATGACTAAATGAATTGTTGTAAGTCAAAGACTACCTGTATTACTTTTATTGATCTATTCAGGTTACTAAACATAATGAAGTCTGGAACAAATCTGTAACTTTGAACAGTCACTGTATGAACTCTTGTAAGTTGAGGCCTCCCTGTAGTGCAGGAGTTATATATGCCCCATAATTCCTGCTGAGAGTGAAATGGGTCAGTATATCTGGAAGAGGCCAACTTTATGAAGGCTTAGGGAGTCTTCTTCCCATTTATTGTACAGGTATACAACTAAGATCATGGCATCCAGTCCTCTCAATTCCTGGCAAATAGTTGGGGAAGAAATGGAGGTAGTGGCAGATTTTATTTTCCTGGGCTCCAAAATCACCGCAGATGGGGACTGCAGCCAAGAAATTAAAAGATGCTTGCTCCTGGGGAAGAAAGCTATGGAAAAACCTAGACACCATATTAAAAAGCAGAGACATCACCCTGCCAACAAAAGTGTGTCTAGTCAAGGCGATGGTTTTCCCAGTTGCAATGGATGGCTATGAAAGTTGGACCATAAGGAAGGCTGAGCGGCAAAGAATGGAGGCCTTTGAACTCTGGTGCTGGAGAAGACTCCCTTGGACTGCAAGGTGATCAAACCGGTCAGTCCTAGAGGAGATCAACCCTGACTGCTCTTTAGAAGGCCAGATCCTGAGGATGAAACTCAAATACTTTGGTCACCTAATGAGAAGGACGGACTCCCTGGAGAAGAGCCTAATGCTGGGAAAGATTGAGGGCAAAGGAAGAAGGGGACGACAAAGAATGAGGTGACGGGATGGAGTCACCGAAGAAGTCAGTGTGAGCTTAAATGGACCCCGGGGGTTGGTAGAGGACAGGAAGGCCTGGAGGAGCCTTATCCATGGGGTCGTGATGGGTCGGACATGACTTCGCAACTAACAACACAGCTTTCACATAAAGCTGATTGTTGGTCTCAGGTATACTAAAACCTGGAATTATGGTTAGCCTCCCAAAAGCACAGAAAATGCCTCTGTGTTTTGACTACACAGCAAGCAAATGAATTGCAAAGTGCAGCGTTAGCCTTCTTTTCTTTTGAAGAAAAGATAAGAAAGGCTTATTATATATCAAGGCGAGGAGGAGGAGGAGATACTGAAGTAAAGAAATCTCTTGGAAAATCAGGTTGAGCTGCATGGTGCTTACCTTGAGGTATAGGATCAGGGTGAGATGAGTCAGGTTTTTTGTGGGATGAGAAAGGAGACAGACTTGCAGATAGGGGATCAGGTGTCTTCTTTAAAGAAAAAAAACACACCTTTGAACTAAAAAAAGTCAACCTGTTTTATTGCTAAACCTATTTGTTCTTAACTGCCTTACTACTTTCATAAGTAGATATAAGAATGCTTACCAACATAACAGAACAAAATAGAATACAATTGTTGGAAGGGACCTTGGAGACCTTCTAGTTCAAGCAGGGGACCCTATACCTGTGATGGTGAACCTATGGCATGCATGCCACAGGTGGCACGTGGAGCCATATCTGAGGGCATGTGTGGAGTTGCCCTATGCCAGCTGATTTTCGGCCTTGCAGAGGGCCGGGGGAGGCCGTTTTCACCCTCCTCAGGCTTCAGGAAAGACTCTGGAGCCTATGGATGGTGAAAAATGGGCCCAATGGGCCTACCGGAAGTTCATTTCTGAACTTCCGGTAAGCCCATTGGGCCATTTTTTGCCTTCCCCAGGCTTTAGGAAAGGCTCCAGAGCGTGCTTGCGTGGGAGGAGGGCATTGCATTATGGGTGTGGGCACGCATATGCCATTGTGTGCAAGTGCACCCTTTTGGCACCCGAGCAAAAAAAGGTTAGCCATCACTGCCCTATACCATTTCATGCAAATCTCTTCTTAAAAACCTCCAGTGTTAGAACACCCACAATTTCTGGAGGCAATTCATTCCACTGATGACTTGTGAATTGGAAGTTGTGGCAACCTCTGCAGAAGCTGCTAGTGAGACAGAGGGCCTGCTTGAAAGCGGAGATCAAAGAGGGGATAAATAATTTTGCATTGTTAAACAGATGTTTTCCGGAGAATCCTTAAGTTTGAATTTTTGATTTTTCTGAAAAACCCCTAAACCCATTCTGGATTCGTTTTGCAGGTGTTGAAATAGCAGTAGACTTATATACCGCTTCATAGGGCTTTCAGCCCTCTCTAAGCGGTTTACAGAGAGTCAGCATATTGCCCCCAACAATCTGGGTCCTCATTTTACCCACCTCGGAAGGATGGAAGGCTGAGTCAATCCTGAGCCGGTGGGATTTGAACCGCTGAACTGCTGATCTAGCAGTAGCCTGCAGTGCTGCATTTAACCACTGCGCCACCTCGGCTCATGAAGTGTACTTGGTAAACATCAAGCCAGAGAAGCTAAGCTTCTTTGTAATCAACCTTTTTTCTAAGCCATTTAGAGGAGTTAAGAGACTTGGCTACTCCAAGAAGAAAATTTTCATGGAGAAAATATGCATGCTCGTATCTTAAGACACTCTTAACAGTAGCAACTTGTAATAAGGCGTTATCCTTAGATCTTTTAAGACTGCCTTGGCATAATAACAAACATGTGTTCCTTATGGAGGTTTCTCTTGTTGCAGCCTTCGTTGAATCTCATCAGATAATTGCTGGAAATGGTAGCAAAGTAATTAACTAGAGAGAGAAGCTCTTAAAGATTCCCATTGTAAGCATAATACGCAAGCAAAAGTACCTTGGGCAAAGCAATTGTGTTTCTCTTCCAACTAGTGTGTAGGTTTCAATGTATAGGCTGATTGGGGTAGGTGGGTTGTATGATAGAACATATAATCCAACCGAATTGGAAGGAATTGGGGAATCCTGTTCTGTGCAGACAGATGTGGGGACTTACGATTGTTTGCTTAGCAACCGGTTAAAGTTATGACAGACCTACCTTGGAGCTACTTACAACCTGGATTTGAAGTTCTGATAGTCGGGCCCCATCCATGCTCAGGTGACCGAACTTCGGGCTGTGTTTATGGCTGTTGTAGCATCCCGCAGCCATGCGACTTTCAGTTTTGCCAAAAATTGGCATTTCCAGTTTTCAGCAAGTGAGCCATCAATTTATTTAACGATTGCTTCGTTTGCTTAATGTCCCTGGTGTCTGGTTTATGACTCTGGCGTTCTTTTAGTGACCACCACAAAAAAGATTGTATTTTTTTTTTTTTGTAATATGCATCTTACAACTTATGACTATAACGGGCAAACTCCATGGCAATCATATGCTGTGTCCATTTGCTAAGGGTTAGGGCATCTCGGGTATTAGATTAATTTTGTAAGGAAGAATAAAGTTTCTGCTTTTTAGTATACCACCATAGTAGCTCTTATTTTAGCATGTGTAAAGTACTCTAGGAACGCAGTGGCTCAGTGGCTAAGACACTGAGCTTGTCGATCAGAAGGTCGGCGGTTCAGCGGTTTGAATCCCTAGCATTGCATAATGGAGAGAGCTCGTGTTACTTGTCCCAGCTTCTGCCAACCTAGCAGTTCAAAAGCATGTAAAAATGGAAGTAGAAAAAAAGGAAACACCTTTGGTGGGAAGGTAATAGCGTTCCGTGCGCCTTTGGTGTTTAGTCATGCCAGCCACATGACCACTGAGACGTCTTCGGACAGCGCTGGCTCTTCGGCTTTGAAATGGAGATGAGCACTGCCCCCTACTACTAGCATATAAGTGCAAAGGAATCTTTATCCTTAAATTACTCTTAGTTTTGACACAACCTTTTTGCAGCATAAAGTTAAACTTGGTTTGTCATTTTCTCCTCCTTGAGAGCTAATAAGCTAATAGTAAAACACTACGCCTCCCCTTGAGGGATAAAAGGAAGTTTTATTTTCTTTATAAAAAACTCCAGTAAATTTTAGAGCAATTATTTAATTATGTTTAATTGAAAAGCAGTTTTCCCCCCAATTAACTTTAAACTTGAATAAATCTTTTCCTGGGTCAAGAATTAGGTAATGTAGCATTGAATTTGCTAAGCTTATCTGTAGGTAATAGAGACATCCTCCTCTTTCTTATTGCTTGCACAATTATAACTCCAGGTCAGAAATATAATGCAAAACTACTTTCTTCTGCACTTGTATCTATTACAGGGTGAGGACTCTTAGATTCATAGCTGAATTTCTTCATTTATTGTTTCCATAATACAGCAATTTACATCCTGACTTTCACCTGGGCTTCTAAAATGTGCTTCCTTGCTAGAACTCCAAATAAAATCTATGCAAGAAAAAAAAATGTGTCCCTTGTTAATCAGGATTCCGTGAGGCAAGTACCATCAAACAGACAACGTATTTATGGTCTAACCATAAATATTGACATCTGCTTTATGAAAACAAGGAAACTGGCAAAAAGCCCCAAGCATGATTTTCTTGAGAAACTTCTCATTGCCAGTCCAGCCATTCAGAAATTTCAGATTGTTCCAATGATAGCATCACCTTAGTCTATTTCTGGTTAGATGTGGCTGTATTGGTTAGATAGAAAATATGAAAGAGGAGATAGTGATCAAGATTCTTCGGACTGTGGGAAGGTATTAAGACTGTATGTGATTGTTAACTGAGGCTTTAACTTCAACTGAGAATAAATGCACAAAAATGTGTGTGACACAGTCAGTGGTGGGATTCAAAATTTTTTACAACTGGTTCTGTGGATGTGGCATGGCTTGGTAGGTGTGGCTTGGTTGGCATGGCTTGGTGGGTGTGGCTTGGTTGGCATGGCAGGAGAAGAATACTGTAAAATCTCCATTTCCACCCCACTCCAGGGCAAGGTTACTGTAAAATCTCCATTTCCACCCCACTCCAGGACAAGTATACTATAAAATTTCCATTTCTATTCCACACCAGGCAAGGATACTGCAAAATCCCTATTCCCTCCTCAATCCTGGGGGAAGGATACTGAAAAATTTCCATTTCCACTCCAGGGCAAGGATACTGCAAAATCCCCATTCCCTCCTCAATCCTGGGGGAAGGATACTGAAAAATTTCCATTTCCACTCCACTCCAGGGCAAGGATACTATAAAATCTTCATTTCCACTCCACTCCAGGGCAAGGATACTGTAAAATCTCCATTTCCACCCCACTCCAGGGCAAGGATACTGTAAAATCTCCATTCCCTCCTCAATCCTGGGGGAAGGATACTGTAAAATCTCCATTTCCACCCCACTCCAGGGCAAGGATACTGCAAAATCCCCATTCCCTCCTCAATCCTGGGGGAAGGATACTGTAAAATCTCCATTTCTACCCCACTCCAGGGCAAGGATACTGTAAAATCTCCATTTCCACCCCACCTCACTAACATGCTTTCCAACTCCGTTCTTCTGTGCAAGGCAACTGAAGAAGACTCTGCTGGGACTCAGGAGGCAACAAATAGACGGGGGTGGAGTCAGCCAGAGGTGGTATTTGCCAGTTCTCCGAACTACTCAAATCTTCCCCTACTGGTTCGCTAGAACCAGTCGGAACTGGCTGAATACCACATCTGGACACAGTACGCCTGTTGGCAACTCATTAAAGTAGCTGTCTCTGTTTCTAGGAATGTGGGTCTCTGACCGGAGCCTCCGTGTTGCAGTTTGTGAACCTGAGGAATTGGGCTTCTGTTTAATGAATGGCAGATGGGTACTGTGTTTGCGGTCCATGTGTTTTGAAGAACCTCTTCCCGACTGAATCTGAAATATGTCCTGCCCTAATCAATATAGCTGTACAAGAACACATGCTGCACATTTCTGAATTTACAGTTGTTGTAAAACATGACCAGAGGAATTCCTTTGCCATCATGTCCTACTTGGGTGGTTTTGTCAAAAAGGTAAATGAGAATATTTATAGCTTAAGGTTGAGAGGCCTGAAAGGCCTATGAAGCTGTATATAAGTCTACTGCTATTAAGGTTGAAGTGAAGGGGTCCTTGGTGGCCTCTGAGCTTGGTTGTTTTCTTGCAGACGTTTTATTACCCAACCAGGTAACATCATCAGTGCTAGTAGTTTGATTCAACTGATCAGCCTTCTTACTCTCTGGGTAGTTTTGTAACTTCCTGTAGTTTTGTAAAGACTTGGGTTTATTTATACCACATAGAATCCATCGTAGCTCTGAACCTTCTGCAGGTTTTGAGAAGAACTCTGCAAGGCGGTGTCTCTTTGAATGAATGCCACTTCTGACAGAGCGCACGCTGAACTGCTAGTACCCACTTTGTAACTTCCTATACCGTTTGCTCTGAAGATTACATTTAGCCTTAACAAGAGAGGACGGTATGAGTCATCCAACCAGTTTGCAAAGCATGGAAAGAAAAGCTGTCTGAGAACAAGAATCTCAGTGGGTGAATGAAATAATAATGAAGCCAGCAAAGGGAAGTATGATGGGAGGAAGTGTTCACTTTGGTATTGTCTTACGGATGAAAAAAAAGATATTTTTTTATTAGACATTGGTGGGTATTTGCATATGTATAGGTAGCCAAATGCTGGAACAGGATATTTTTTCATGATTGAAGTGTGTGATATAGGAGATGGTCATCTTTTTTTCCCCCTTCCTTCCTTCCTTCCTTCCTTCCTTCCTTCCTTCCTTCCTTCCTTCCTTCCTTCCTTCCCATCCCACTTTTATAAGGAACT
Organism: Thamnophis sirtalis; assembly: GCF_051295495.1. Taxonomy (NCBI): domain Eukaryota; kingdom Metazoa; phylum Chordata; class Lepidosauria; order Squamata; family Natricidae; genus Thamnophis; species Thamnophis sirtalis. Next base: position 112,532,893 of record NW_028261382.1, on the reverse strand, counting down.
TAAGGTGGTGAATATTCAAAATATTCCTTCCTCCTATTTACCACACCACTCTGTGAGGTTGGTTGGACTGAGAGAGAGTCACTAGCCCAAAGTCATCCAGTCAGCTTTCATTGCCCATGTTGGGACTAGAATTCTCAGTCTCCTGGTGATTGACCGAGTCACCCAGATAGCTATCATGCCTAAAGTGGGACTAGAACTCAAGAATATCCTGGTTTCCAGGCCAACAAATTAACCAGTATATCAAACTGGCTTTTAAATGGCCATTTAGCTTAAACAATTCAGGTTCATAAGAATAGAGGAATGATTAGTTGAAACAAGACTTGGGGGGAAATGTAGCTTGTATAATCTTTTAGAGCTACATAACGTCTATGTCAGCATTCATGAAATAAAATGTTTAAACGAACAAGCAAAAATGTAGAAGAAGAAAAGCAGAAATGAGTTTGCAAAAGAGAAATTTTCCAGTCATTCTCACTCCAAATTCCCTAAAGAGAATATTTTCTCATCCTTCACTCAAGAGCACATCTTAACTGATTCTTTCTCTCCCACATATGCCATAGGTCAGTGATGGCTAACCTTTTTGGTGCCGAGTGCTGAAAGCACAAGCGTGCACATGCCCGCACATAATGCAATGCGTGTGCGCCCACCTATGTGCCCCCCACGCATGCATAGACCCCTGTGTGTGCCTCATCTGCAAATGCATGTACAACTCCCCGCATGTGACCTATGCATGTGCACTTAACCTCCACACGGGTGCCCCCCCCACGCATGCAGGCAGAGACGCATAAATCAGCTGGCCTGCGTGCATGCACAGTAGAACTGAGCTGGGGTGACGGCTCATATGCCAGCAGAGAGGGCTCTGTGTGCCACCTGTGGCATGTGTACCAGAGGTTCGCCATCACAGCCATAGGTCCTTCCCTGTCCCCCCCCCCCTTTAGCATTTCTTTAGGCTGTTCATTCATCTCACCTTGCTGAATGATACCGCTAAGTATTGAAGCTGGAAGTGCAAATGATCCTCGACTTAGAACAGTTTGTTTAGTGACCGTTCAAAGTCACAAGGGCAGTGAAAAAAGTGATGTATGACCGTTGTTCACACTTAGGGTCATTTCGACAATCCCATTGATTACAAATTCGGACACTTGGCAACTGGCATGGATCTTGTGATCACCTTGCGTGACCTTCTGCAAGCAAAGTCAGTGGGGAAGCCAGATTCACTTAATGACTGTGTTATTAACACACTTAAGGACTGTGGCAAGAAAGGTTGTAAACTGGGGCCTTTAACAACTCTCTTTATTAGCAATAAAGTTTTTGACTTGGTTGTAATCCTAAATCAAGGACTACCTATTCTCAAAATTCCCATGTCAGAGATAGGTGTTTGGTAAGTAGGGGAATGGTGATAAGGAGCTTTAAGGCTGGGGAAAGAATAGCCCGAAGCCCATTGGCTCAGAAGGGGAGGAGAAAGTAACTTAACATTTAAAGCAAAGAAAGTGGAAGGGGGTTTCTTGCATTTTCCTGTGGCCCATTTCTTTGTATGAATGGTGTCCTAATTCTCTGCAAAACAGCAGTACAATTACTTCTGCTTGGGAATGCAGAAATTAGGGAGAGGAGAGAGTGTGTGCTTTATTGCCATGCCAGACAGGAAGTCCTGCTAATAACTCAGTCGCAACTCCTCATTACTTCCTTTCACACAACAGCAATAAAGCCAAAGCCCAGATTACAAATTACAACTGCTTTATTCACATAAAATGCACTTAAGCTCAATATAAGGGCCAGATTTGCACAGCAGCCCAAGATTATAGGCTCCTTCAATACGGTGAGATTCCCCCAAGCTCATTTTATTTCATGCGAATCCAGTCATTGGCTACTTCCCAGTTGGGGAGTTGACAGTATTGTTTTAATAAGAAAGAAAATGATAAAGCAAATCCCATTTACAGAGATTGGTGTGTTAAAGTATTTAACCTAGTGCCTTAGCTGCTTATTTCATAACCTTTTTATATGTCCTAAATAAGTTATACAGGTAGTCCTTGGTTTATAATTATTCATTCAGCAGCCATTCATAGTTTGATGGTACTGAATAACTAGCACTTACTATCAGTCCTCTGAATACTGCCTATCTCAGCATCCCAGTCACATGATTGTGAAAATCAATAGGAAATCCAGCAGGAAATTAGAACTCACAATCACGTGATTTTTATAAGATACATTAAAGCTTGTAAAAAGTATGTTTTACTCTGATTAATAGGTAATATGATTATTTGCAATTATTGTGTTAGTATGTTTTAATCTAGAATATTTATAATTATCACAGTATCAGATTCTTCCCTTATGCTCTATCTAGAATACTTGTAAAAATTGGTACAGCTAGATAAAACAGCTATATTTAAACTTCAAAAATGTTACATTAAAAAAATTCCTTAATAATATTTCATTCACTATTATGTCAAGTAGAAACATTAAAAAAGTTGATCAATATGTTTTCTGATCAATACGTTTCTACAGCCTCTGGAAAAAAATAATTGTTCATACCAGAATTCAAGGATAAGTAAAATGTTGTTAGAAAATGAACAACTATCCACGTTCTTTTTTTAAAAGACCAGAGGAGAATCTCATAAACATCCTTTAAAAAAAAAAATCAGTCCATCAATAAACTGTTGAAATGTTTGAACATTTTTTTTCTTTTATTGTGAGAAATAAACAAAAGTAAGTCATTTTCAGATCTTATATATCTAGGATCAGAGTGAAATTGACACGAGTTTGCCAGTTTCCCCTTTTACTTCACGACAAGAATAATAAAATGATCCACTGGTGATATACTTAAAAAAAAACTGCAGAAAAGGATATTTCAGGTAAACAGAAATAATAATTTTAAAATACATGTTTTCTGTCCCCTTTTGACATGGGAGGCAAACATCATCACCAGTAAAGTTCTGGAACATTACAACATAGCAGTTATGGCTGTAGAATTTAGGAATAAAAACTTGTGAAAATGAAGATTTTTAGAGCTGGTCACAACCTGTACAAATGTATGTGTTTTGATGCTTTAACTTTGTAAATATCATATTCCACCCACCAAAAGACCTGCACCCTGAAAGGAAAGTGATTACCATAGTTAATTTACTGACTCTACCAATGAGAGGTGATGTTAACCACAGTCTGATCTATCAAAAGAATGCACTACCTGACTCTGTTGTTACATCTTCAAATCCCCATAACTTAAAACTGTCTACTATTAACCTCACCCCATTCCTAAGAGGTCTGTAAGGGGTGTGTTTAAGTGCACCATCTGCCTACGGTCCCTGTCCTACTGGCCCCATTTATTCATACCCATTTCATTCATACTCGTGTTTATTCTTATACCTATAATCTTATAAACGATTGATAAATCAAATCAAATAAAAGTTGATGAATAGGTTGATGTGCAAAAAGGAATTTTTAAAAAACTCATTTTTCTTATGGAGGAGAAGGATCTAATCCCATACTCTATCCTTAGTCTGTCTGTTTTCCGGGGGACTCACTTAAATTGCAGATTGCAATTTGTAGCCGATTTGGTGTGGATTCATGTTTATTCCGTGAATTTACCTTAAGTCTCTGTTTCCTCATCTTTTCCTTTGCTTCCCTTTTCTCTTTTGCCTGAAAGAGACTTCTTCGAAATGGAAGTTTTCATACTCATAGAAATACTTATCATATTATGTAACTTACATAACATTTTCCAACCAACAAAATAACTTCCTTACTGAATTTGGGACGGATTTTTGTTTCTCTGCCATATTGATTTTGTTAAGAGTTTTGAGCTTTAAAACATTTGGGAGCTAAAGCTTCTCAATTTAAATTTTAGCCATTGCTCTAGATAAGGCAACCTGTTTTTCAGTTTCTATCCCTGTATCAGGGGTGGGTTTCAACCGGTTTGCGGCGGTCCCCGCGAACCGGTTGGTCGGCGAACCCGGAAGTAAGTAACTTCCGGGAACGGCGAAGGGCGCACCCGCCCGCCCGCGCTCCTTACCCAGTTTTGACGAGTTCTGCGCTTCCACGCATGCGCAGGATGCATACAGCGCCTGCGCGATCCTCCAGGAGCAGCTGGAGCATCGCACAGACGCTAGTATGCATGCGTGCACTGCGCGCGTGCACGAGGACGCCGCAGGCCCCGTTCCAACCAAACCGGTTGGAACGGGGTGAGAAACCCACCCCTGCCCTGTATCCAATAGGGAGGATTAAATTAGATTTAGTTTAACGTTGGTTGACCATTAAGATCATGTATTGAAATAATATGGAAGTATTGAATCTACTTTACTAGGAGTCCTCAGTTATAACCATAATTGGGACTAGAATTTCTACTGCTACTGCTAAGCAAGATTGTTGTTGAGTCATGCCCAACTTTAGGACCATTTTTTTTGCCATGGTTATTAAGTGAATTCCTGCAGTTGTTACGTGAATCATGTGATTGTTAAGTAAAACTGGCTTCCCTATTGACTTGGCTTGTCAGGAGCCGGCGCGGAAGGTCAGAGATGGGAGTTACATGACTCTAAGATGCTGCAAATGGCATAAAGATAGGTTGGTTGCCACATACTCACATTTTGATCATGTGACCATGGTGATGTTGCAGTGGTCATACATGGGAGGACAGGTCATAAGTCACTTTTCTTTAGTGCTGGTGTAATTTCAAATGATCACTAAATGATTGATTGTAAGTCAGGGACCACCTGTAGACTGGAAAGACTGTCTGCCTTTCTTCCTTCATTTATTTTTGACTTTAGCTCCTTCTGTCTGTCGGCCAAGAGCCGAGGTGGCGCAGTGGTTGGGGTGCAGTACTGCAGGCCACTTCAGCTGACTGTTATCTGCAGTTCAGCGGTTCTAATCTCACCGGCTCAAGGTTGACTCAGCCTTCCATCCTTCCGAGGTGGGTGAAATGAGGACCCGGACTGTGGGGGCGATATGCTGACTCTGTAAACTGCTTAGAGAGGGCTGAAAGCTCTATGAAGCGGTATATAAGTCTAACTGCTATTGCTATTGCTAATATGGTAGCATCACTGATTTGGATGGTACTTTTCAAGTGAAATAATCAAACCAAAACGAACAAGCACTTTCCCTGGAAAATGTGCAGTGATGTTTTGTAAGTGACCCTCAAGTTACATGAAATCTGGCACAAATATAAGGAATATAAGTAGAGAATAGATTCATTAGTTATATTTTATATATTTTTGATTAGATAGGCCTTTGAAAATGTGTAGGGCGCTCGGAGGAAGGATGAGGCAGGGTTCTCAGTGAGTTAAATTAGTATTACTGTATGACTGATCATAGATTCCTCCCAACACATTAATGTGCTCTTTTGCCACTTAAATTAAAGCTTGCAGAGAGTTCCTTTCTAGAAAACCCATTGCTAGGGTTGCTGTCAATTCTGGAGTTCATATCCCAGTTTATCCATCAATGGCAGTGAGTGGAATTCTAAACCTACTTAGCCTGCCAGGACTTGCTGATGTTGTCAGGTTAATTACACCCCAGGCCAAGGCATAATTTTTGATGCTTTCAATGAATAAGAGTTCGGGTGCCAACAGAGAGGTAGAAAGCTGGGTGGGGGCAGCTTGCCAATGCTGCCAAATTGCGTTGTGTGGACATTTGCCATTAACTTGGAAACACCGCCATTATTTAGCACCATCTTGTAATTATGCCAACTCTATCCTAATATATGCACACTTGGATAACTCATTAGGCGGCATTGTCGAATATAGATCTTAAGTCTGCTACATAGCCCCAAATTTGCATGGCATTACCATGGCAGACACAGAAGTAGTGTGCCCACTAATTAGTAAGTGACAGGTTGGCATTAGCAGGAGCTGGAGTCCATTAGAAGGACATTGAGAACTGTTGGTTCATGTCCCACTCAATTCAGTCCACCTCTGAGCAGATTCAGATGTAAGCTGAGCTGCAACAGGATTGCCAAACCACACATCTTTCAGGCCGTGCTGATATTTGTTGCTTTTCAGTTTAGCTCTTCTCTTAAAAGCTACCTTTAGGAATTAGTAATTTATAGGATGAAAACCGTATCTGGAAGAGATAATTCTCCAGATTTGTATTTTAGTTTTCAGTCCACCTTTAATGAAAAAAAAATGGGGAAAATGCTGCAATATATTGGATTATTTGCATTTATTTAAAAATACAGTACATCAAAATAGGTATTTTTCAGAGAAAGTAGAAATACAAAAGCAAAACAAAAACTGAACCTCTCATCCAGTTGCAGCCTTTGATAACTAGATGTTGATGCACTGACACAAATTCCATTTTCATTTTAGTTTTGGAGGCATTCAGACTTTTTTAAAAAAAACAAGGACCAAGGAATGACATGCAGCTAGTTGTTGTGCCCCCTGACCTCTTTGGAGTCATCCTGGCTTCCTTGAGAGATTCCATCCATCCCAAATTGGTTTTATCTGATAATAATTTTCTGAGTGCAGAAGTGCAGGAAGTAAATATAAATTTAATTATATTTTAGCTGCAACTGTAGAGTCACTTTGGGTAGTGGGATAGGCGGCATATAAGCTAACTGCCTGCCTGCCTGCCTGCCTGCCTGCCTGCCTGCCTGCCTATGAATGAATGAATGAATGAATGAATGAATGAATGAATGAATGAATGAATGAATGAACAAACTTCTGTCAACCAGATCTTGCTTACTTAGCCATCAAGGCTATGTTTCTTTATCTAATGGAAACCCCGCAGGCTTTCTGCCAATGAAGAGCCTGACACTATGAAGAGCCTCTTCCCACCCCTCCAATAATGCAGGCTTAGTATGCACAAGCCGTGTACCATACATATGGGGCATCTCCCTCAAATGTGCCTCATTTGGCATTGTGGGTCCTTAATGCTCACTGAGCTTGCTTGGTTTTTTTTGGAAGACATTTCATTACCAAACTAGGTAACATCATCAGTGCCAGTAAGGGAGTGTGGCTTGCTCTCCTTGTTCTCAAATGACACAAACGCCTTGTAAGTGTTGGTGCCATTTGGCATTTTCCAGTTGCCCAGAAATCTGTTGCTCAGCCGTCCCGTAAGTCATGATCTGAAGCAGTCTAAGCCAGTCTCAGGATCAGATATCAGCCTTCAGGAAATTGGGACTTCTTTGTAGTTGGAAGTCCAGTCCTTTTACTGATTTATTACCGTTTCACGTTTCACATGGTCTAATCCATTATTTAATTTGGTAGACAGAGAAGCTGGCTTTTAATTCTATCAGCAGAAGATGCCTTCTTCTTTTGAAGGCAAGGCTTAGCATTGTAAGCCTGTGCTTGAAAAAAAGGATAAAAAGGAAAAAAAATATGAGAAGGTATATAAAATAAATAAATAAATAAATGTATTAGTAGTGGGTCATTTCTTTCTTTTTCTTTTTAAATTGGGTGCGGGGGACGGTGGCGGTGGAGAAAGCAGAAACCTTTCAGCCTGCTTTCAGTTAATAGAAAATGAGTCACTTCAAAGATTTCTTCTTCTCAGATGATTCAGAAAGGCCACATGTGACTCAACTTGCAAATTTGCTCTGCTCTCATGATTTCTTTCTTCCCTCCCAGTGAATAATGGTTGTCCAAGTATAAATAAATTAATGATGGAGGGAGAAAATTTTTTTATTTTGCCTCGGGCATGAAAGCAAATGCATTCATAATTTTTCTCAAGGCACGCTGGAGAAGTAGAAGGCCAAGCGAAGAACATCGTCTACTTCCCTGCCCAAGAGCAACATAAGCATGTTTCATTTTGTTGTTGTATTCTAATACCCTCTTTTGTTTTGCAGCCCTCTGATTTAAAAGCATTATACAGTCCCAAGAGTTGGGTGTAGTAGATGCCATAATCTGAATAAAGAATTCAACTTGGGTGCAGACTTCCTTTTCCTATAGTCCAGCTTTTCTCAACCTTGACGACTTGAAGATGTGTGGACTTTAAACTCCCAGAATTGCCCACCAAGCATGTTTTTTTTCTCTTTCTAAAGAGATCAAGCCACTTAATATCATGTGAAAATCAGAGCGGGTGGATGGAATAGAAATTATTTGCTGACCTGAAGAAAAGGGATTACAGTACTTATTTAAAAGCAAATAGCGTTCTTTACTATTAATATTATAATCGTCTTTGTCCTATAGAGAATCTATATTTGTAATTTGAAAACTATAAGACCAACTTTTTTACCTTTTTGAAAAAGGCAACATTTTTCTAATTACTGAGCTGATTGCACAAGGGTATGCTGGTATGTTCTCTTTCATGGGATAACCTCTCACTTTCTTTCATTTTTCATAAACCGTCATATTGCGCCATTTGCTTGATCTTCCACATTTTATTCAAATCCTGGCAATGTGAAGGGATTAGTTCAAAGCCCACCTTATTTTCCCCCTATGAGTCAGTGCATAGGCCTAGAACATTATTTTGATTGATGAGGCATCTTATCCTGATTATGTTTCCTGTTCTCAGGTGGATGTTAGAGTGCCCTGCTCCACATTGATTTGAATACAGCTAGCTCTCCACTTATCCCCACAATTGAGCTCTACATTTCTGTTGCTAAATAAGACAGCTGTTGTGACTCAGCAGCAGTCTTCTGTGAGTCTTTTCGGAATGCAAGATTAACGATGCAGCTGGGGCTCGTTAGTGGGTCTTTGGGTGATAAAAGAACGGATGGTGCCACGCCCTAGTTGCTCGAGTCAACGTTCCTTCGTGCGTTCCTTGGTTGGTACAACATTGCTTGATCATCAATCGTGGTTTATGTAAGATACACTTGGATAAGTGCTTTGTGTTTCCTGTAACCCTGATTCAAGGCTACACTTGGAGAAGTGCATTGCTTGTAAGAGTTGTTTTGTTTTTCATTCCGTTATCTGGTCAGAGACTGTATTTATGTTATAGCAATAGCAATAGCAGTTAGACTTATATACCGCTTCAAGGGGTTTCAGCCCTCTCTAAGCGGTTTACAGAGTCAGCATATTGCCCCCAACAACAATCCGGGTCCTCATTTTACCCACCTCGGAAGGATGGAAGGCTGAGTCAACCCTGAGCCGGTGAGATTTGAACAGCCGAATTGCAGAACTGCAGTCAGCTGAAGTAGCCTGCAGTGCTGCATTTAACCACTGCGCTACCTCGGCTCTTTTATTTTTGGGCTCGAAACCAGTCTGAGCCGAGAACTGATAAAGATAGTCCTTTTAAGTTTGTCTGCTTGCCGTTTGTTAAGAGCCGAGAAGGTGGGACAGAACAGACAGCTATGAGAGCTTTGCCCCATTTTAAGACCTTTCTTGCCATAGTTGTTAAGTGAATCATTACAATTGTTAAATAACACAGCTGTTAAGCAAATCTGGCTTCTCCATTGACTTTGCTTGTCAGGAGTTTGCAAAAGGTGACCTCATGGCCCCAGGACCCCAGGACACTGCAACCATCATATATACATGCCAGGTGTCAAGTGTCTGAATTTTGATCACCGTGGAGATGCTGCAATGGTATAGTAAGCATGAAAAATGTTCACAAGTCATTTTTTTTCAGTACTGTTGTAACTTTGAATGGTCACTAAACAAATGGTTGTAATTCAAGGACTACCCCATGTCAACTTAATCTTGGTTGAATGGTCTTTTGGTTCTAGAGTGGTCTTATCAACAAAATACAGGGGTGAAATCTTCCCGGTTCAGCCGAACTAGTAGGGATGATTGTCCTTGGTTCTGTGAACCAGTAGTAAAAAAAAAGCTTCCGGGATTGTATGGCTCAGCTGTGAGCCCCACAATCGTCAGAAGCTCTTTTTTTCACTTTTTAAAGCATTTTTTCCCCGCCGGTTTGGGTGAATAAGCAGGAAAAAAATGCATTAAAAAGCGGGAAGGGGGGGAGTGCGAAAGCTTCTGACGATCGCAGGGCTCACAGCGGATCCGTGCGATTGTAGGAAGCTTTCCCCCTCGCTTTTTAATGCATTTTCTCCCTGCCTATTTGCCCAAACAGGCAGGAAAAAAATGCTTTAAAACGTGAAAAAATGTTGGCCATGCCCACCCAGTCACATGACACCCCCACCAAGCCACGCCCACAGAACCGGGGTGGGGATGGGAGGAAAGGAGATTTCACCACTGACCCAGCACCTTCTTCATAGGTTGGGGATGATGCCATTATGTGACCAATATATCTTGGGCCCATGGATAATGGAAGGACATTTTGGGAACCGCACAGAAGTGTGCACATGTATGTGTTTGTGTGTCAAAGGATGGAAGCAGCATCACAACGTACTGTCTACTCTGGTCCTTTCGGATTTGCGCTCTGATACCACAAGACTACAAGAAGGGGAAGGAGCTTGCCTCTCAATGATGCAATGTCGCCTTTGCCAAAATGAAGAGAGAATCAGAGTCACACTCCTGAGTCTAAGCTCACTTCCTTTACCATTTGGAAATAACTGACGTGTTAAAACGCAGCAGGAGTTGAGATGAATTACAGAAGTGGACCACGAAAAAGTGTCAGCATTGTTCCAGATAAATGCTCATCCCACGTTTCTCTAGAAGTAGATGAATGTTTAATTGTTTGTGTACTTTTGAACTGTTCAAAAGTTGAACATTCACTCTTGAAATGAAGGGGCAAAGAAAAGTTTGCTGTTTTGTTACTAGGATCCCATATACCTAAATGCATTACTAATAATATTTGGTATATTAATACCTCTTTTATTTGTTATGCAAACACCTAGTGATTTCTGGCTTTCAAGGGAGGAATGGTGGATTGAAGACCTCTCTATGAAAGTGGAATTGATAATCCTGCCAAAGACCAAGGAACCAATAGCAATAGCAATAGACTTATTTACTGCTTCACAATGCTTTATTGCACTCTTTAAGCAGTTTACAGAGTTAGCATGTTGCTTCAACAATCTGTGTTTTCATTTTACCGACCAATGGAAGGATTAAAGACTGAGTCAACCTTGAGCCAGTCAGAACTTCTGGCTGTGTGTAGAAATAGCCTGCAATATTGCATTTTAACCACTGCACCACTACAGTTCCTTGAGTGAGTGAGTAGACTGGTTTCTTGGAACTTCTTCAGATAAGAAGAGGTCAGGAGATCACACACATTCGTTCTGAATGGCTGCATCACATGAGACTACAAGACACGGGGCTCCTGCAGGTGTAAGTCGTGGGAGACGATGGGAATTGCCATCTTCTCTGCAACAGAAGTCGATTTTTAAAAACACACTAAGTTTGCTAATCTCGCTAATACTTTTGGAATTTGATTATTAACTACTTTTAAGCTATTCGAGACAACAAATTAGCCACAATATCAAGAGTTTCAGTCATGTTGTTTGCCTCCAGGAATATGCTATGTCCAGATGTGGGACAAATTTTGTAGGATCCAATCTGGGTCGGTTACCGGGACCAGAGATTTAGTCTTCCAAGCTTTCAGATTCATGCTGGAGCCCATCCTCAGGGAACTTCTCTCTAGCAAAGTGTGCACTTTGGGCTATTCTGTGTGTGGTATTTATAGGGTCCCTGGTTGCGTGTGGCTTTTTAGTTGTTGATTGGGGTGTTGATGGCCCCGGATATTAAGTTGTTGGTAGTTGTTTCCTTGTGCTGCAAATCTCTCCTCCTAAATACTTCATAAGCTGGTGGTAAATCAGCATTCCTGTTGACTGACAAGGGGTCCATTTCCCAGGCTTCAATCACTTCCCTGGCTGTTTTTGTACTTGCTCATCCAACAATCTTAATAGCTGCAAAATTGAATATATGTCCTTGTTCATTGCAATGTGAGGCTGCCAATGAGTTCAGGTCTTCTCATCTGACCGCTTGTTTGTGTTCTTGCCATCTGGTGGTTAGCTTCCTTCCCATCTGTCCTACATAGTCACAGGGGCAATCCATGCAGGGGATCTGGTAGATTACATTGCAAGTATCTCCCACTTCCGAGAGGTCTTTACAATGCATAATTTGCCCTCATATGGTAGCCTCTGGGCAATGTGCCATGCCGACTTGCAGATCTTGGAAGCTGCGTTGTACTGCTTCTGAAATGTCTTTGAGGTATGGCAGGATATGCCATGTAGTTGGTTTTGTACCTTGTATCATGTAGAATTAAATCAGAGACCAAGGCAAAACTATCCTTAAAGTTCCAATTTAATAAATCAGACATCTTGGCATTATGCTATGGAATCCCAATACTGGAAATGACATCACAATTCCACCCAGTTAAAAGTTCATGATCTTGTCCCCACACCCACAATCCATCACATGGTCCAATCTTCTTCTTCCATGCTGGTATCCACACCCAGCTGCTTCCGGTCAGGTGTGAAGGTACGGAGACAAAGGATGACCTTGGCTTCTAGTAAATAGCAGTAGCAATAGCAGTTAGACTTATATACCGCTTCATAGGGCTTTCAGCCCTCTCTAAGCGGTTTACAGAGTCAGCATATTGCCCCCAACAACAATCCGGGTCCTCATTTTACCCACCTCGGAAGGATGGAAGGCTGAGTCAACCCTGAGCCTCTGAGATTTGAACAGCCGAACTGCAGAACTGCAGTCAGCTGAAGTAGCCTGCAGTGCTGCATTTAACCACTGCGCCACCTCGGCATCCTAAAGAATGAAAACAATACATTCCACAATCTTACTCCTGTCTATTCTCTCCCTCCCCAACATCAAGTATACTAAAGAACCAGCATAAGGAAATAAGAGAAAGTGTGGCAGGCCAAAATTCTAAAAGGAATATAATTGCAGGCCTGACACCTTGTTTCTTCCTTTCTCTCCCCACCATGTTGCACAGACATCTTGTAACAAATGCTTGTGGGTACCCATTCTGCCTGAATTGTTCACGTAGGTACCTGCTCTCCGGTTGTTTAGCTTGCTAGCTAATACAGGGGGCTCCCGCCTTGCAACATAGGCATCATACAAAAAGAGAGATGCATTGGAACACTATGACCTGAGAAATAGCTTACAAGTTGGGATAATCACAAGAGAGCAAGTAGCTTTTGAGGGAAGCTGCCAGATGTCAGTTGCAGCCTCTTAAGGTAAGAAACAGTGCTGCTGTGTGCCGTATGCACTTGGGGGAGCTCCATTTTCCACATTGCGAAGGAAAACATGTGAATCATAGGAATTGTATTATGGGAGGTGGTCACCGTTAGCAGCACAGCAAACCATCTGTTTGAGAGTCAACTGTAAACTTTGTTTGAGAAAACTGCTTTTGGTATGTATTGCATGTGGGCTGCCTTTCTGAAAGGAATCTGCCTGCTGAAGGCCAAAACAACTCTCTTGAAACCCCGCAAAAACTTGAAAAGTGAAGGAATTCATTCATGGGAATATCATAGGGTGTTGAGGGCACCTCTGTACTCCTTGCCTGAAGCCACAAAGCTGGGATGAAAAAGCACTCAGAATAATCAGTAGAGGCAGAGAATGCTTGGATTCATTTTTACTTATGTTTAAAATGCTACAGCACTCTTGAAAACAAATTTTCCTAGAGGGGGTGGAGGTGGCTAAGCATTGCAAGCTAAAAATAGCAAAATGTAATGAGAGAAACAATGAAAGTAATTAAAACACTTTCTGCATAGCGGTAATAATATATGATAAATGGCACATGGTTTTCACTAAGCAAAAAATCTAACTGTCAGGCCTGCAGCTGTCTTTTCTTTTGGATCTTTGGCCTGCCACACTTTCTATTATTCTACTATGCATTTTCTATTGTGGGAAAGTGGGAGAGGGGATTGTACAGAGTTAGATGATATTTAGCCATAACAAAATTCTTTCTAGAAAGCCAAGGTCATCCTTTGTCTTTGCACCTCTGCACCTGACTGGAACTGGATGGGTGGAAGCTGCCAGCATGGCAGTGGAAGATTGGACCATGTGATGGACTTGTGGGTTTGGGGGCAAGATCTTGAACTTTCAACTGGGTGGGGAAAACCGGGGAGCTTTCAGATTCCAATCTTTCCCAGATGTGCTAACATGGCTCTCTTAATAAATTGGGAATCCTTTGCCTCGGACTCTGATTTAATTTTGGATGCTATTTGGAACCCTGACACTAAAAAGGCCGTTAGCATGAGCCAATGTATAAAGCTGTTTTGTCCTGTATCCATGTTAATTAATACATTGTTTTTAAAATGTCATCATGAATTTTTGCTTAAATACACATTTATCTCAAAATCTACCATTTAATGTCCAAACATCATTTAAAATTGTGTGTGTTCTACACATTTGCACATACCCACAGGGAAAACATTGTATTGCTAACTAGGGCATACAAAACCTTTGCCAGACCAGTTTTTGAATACAGCTCACCCACCTGGAGTACACACTCTATATCAGACATTTAACACGATCGAGTAGGTCCAGAGCTATTTCACGAGAAGAGTACTCCACTCCTCTACTCGCAGTAGAATCCCTCATGCCACCAGGTTTGAAATTCTGGGCTTGGACAGTCTGAAATTGCACCGCCTTTGGTTTGATCTAAGCATTGTACATAAAATTGTCTGCTGCAGTGTTTTACCTGTCAACGACTTCTTCAGCTTCAACTGCAATAACACACGGGCAAACAATTAATACAAACTCAAGGTAAACCGTTTCCAACTCGATTGCAGAAAATACGACTTCAGCAACAAAGTCGTCAATGCCTAGAATGTTTTACATGACTCCATTGTTACAGCCTCAAACCCCCACAACTTCAACCTTATACTGTCTACCGTGGACCTCACCCAGGGGTGGGTTTCTCGCCCCGTTCCAACCGGTGCACGCATGCGTACTAGCGTCTGTGCGATGCACCAGCTGCTCCTGGATGATCGTGCAGGCGCTGTATGCGTCCTGCGCATGCGTGGAAGTGCAGAACTCGTCAAAACCGAGTAAGGACCGCGGGCGAGCGGGTGCGCCCTTTGCCGTTCCCGGAAGTTACTTACTTCCGGGTTCGGCGACCAACCGGTTCGCAGGGACTGCCGCGAACCGGTTGAAACCCACCCCTGACCTCACCCCATTCTTAAGACGTCTGTAAAGGGGGCGTGCATAAGCACACTAGCATGCCTACCATCCCTGCGTTACTGTCCCCATTTATCTGTACTTACTTGCTTTGTTTATGTGTATGTTTATACCTATACCTGCTATGTTGTACCTGTTTGACAAACAAACAAATAAAACAAACCGCTTTGTGGTGCTTAGGCTGCAGCAAAATCCATTGCACAGTTCTCAGTCTTGACATTTGCTTAGGAATTCAAGATCATTTCAGTTCTTGATAGAATTACAAACGGAGTTTCTCAAGCATCTTGAGTTTGAAGAGCTTTGCTCTTGAATGATGACTCTGCAAATGATGAGTTTGCAAGAGCCACCTTCACTCCAGAAGCTGGACATAGAGAGCAGAATGTTAACTCCAGTCAAATGACCTTTCTGCAAAATCTTGGAAAAGCATCTAAAATACTAACTTTGAGAGAAATTAAAGTTCTCTATTCTATTCTTGGGCAATAGCATATTTCAGTTTGGCTGATTCTTTTATAGGAAAGTAAAAGGACCAGGCTGTTGGGTATGGAGATTATCAATCATCCAGGTCATGGTTGTCTCAAAGGTGCTTTTCAAAAACAACTGGACTTTCTTGGTATTTTCTCCTGAAAACATTTCACTTCTCATCCAAAAAGCTTCTTCTTAGGCCCAATACTCTTCAATATCTTCATAAACGATTTAGATGAGAGAATAGAAGGGAAACTTGTTACATTTGTAGATGACACCAAACTGGCAGGAATAAGCCAACACTCTAGAAGATAGGCTCAAGATCCAGAAGGATCTTGAAAGATTTGAACACTGGGCTCTCTCTATCAAAATGAAATTCAACAGTGAGAAAACGTAGGCAAGAAAAACCAAATATACAGGTGTAGAATTGGTGGAACCTGAATCAGCAACAACAGCAGCAAGAGG
Source organism: Thamnophis sirtalis (assembly GCF_051295495.1). Classification (NCBI taxonomy): domain Eukaryota; kingdom Metazoa; phylum Chordata; class Lepidosauria; order Squamata; family Natricidae; genus Thamnophis; species Thamnophis sirtalis. The sequence continues at coordinate 112,517,078 of NW_028261382.1, read as the reverse complement.
GATCTAGGAGTCCTAATAGACAACCACTTAAATATAACCCAGCAGTGTCCTGGCAGCCATCAAAAAAGCCAACGCAATCCTAGGCAACTTAACAGAGAGACAAAGTCAGGATCATATGAAGTGTTAATAGCACTTTATAATGCTTTTGTAAAGCCACAGTTCGAATACTGCATTCAGCTTTGCTTGGTGCAATATAAGAAATATTGAGACTCTAGAAAGAGTGCAGAGAAGAGGAACAAAGATGATTCGGGGACTGGAGGCTATATGAAGAACGGTTGCAGGAATTGGGTATGTCTAGTCTAGTGAAAAGAAGGGGGCCAATAGTTTATAATGACCGGAAGCGTTTTATGGACCCTAAACCTCCCTTTCCAAGGCTGTTGTAACTGTTAAAAGTCCTGTTGTAAATCAAGGACTAGCTTAAAAAAGCCATCAATATATAATAGAATATAGTACATGATGATAAGTAGAGATCAATGAGTAGAATCCCTCAACATCCAAGGAAGAAGAGGAGAGGAGGAGGAGGAGGAGGAGGAAGAGAAGGAGGTGGAAAGGAGAAGGAGAAGGAGAGGAAGACATAGAATACTTAACAAATGATTTATCTGGGATTAAGGAAATAATTTGAGTTGTCCACGGTTGTTTAGTGTACTTATGCATAAATGTGTAAGAAATGCCCATTTCTGCCATAAATTTATGGTTTTTGCTTCCATTGTTATATGGAAGTGAGATTTGATTCTGTCAGAAGAATTTTTTTTAAAAAAGGTAATTGCAATTGGGAGTGGAGTACCTAAAAAGTTTCCGTGGTGAAACAAGAAGAGATGAAGTCAAGAATACATGGTGGTTAAATGAATGTGGTCAGAATGCAACCATGATTGTTTGTACAAGGATTGCAAAGCAAGTATAAGAAGGTGGAGAAATGAGATTAAGAAGAAGAATGGAAAGATAATGGTTGAACTTGATGAGTTCTTCAAAAACAAGATTTTGTTCCTTTGTTTAAAAAACAGAATCACCATCTAATCTGGGGATGATTGGGTAATGTTGGCATAAAATCTGTAAGGTGGTTACATACATGTAGTTCTCGACTTAACACTGCAATTGGACTGGAATTTCCGTCTCTAAGCAATAGAGCAAGGGAGTCACACCTGGTTTTATGACCTTTTTTGGTATGATTTTTAAGTGAATCACATGCTTGTTAAGCAAATTGTACATGACCATCCATTCCCCCATTAACTTTGCCTGTTGGAAACACCTGAGTAGGCCACGAATGGTGATCCTGTGAACCCCAACAGTCATAATTCACTTTTTAAAGGGCAGTCATAAGTTTGAACAGTTGTTAAATGAATTGATGTACATCAAGGATTAACTATCTGTAGTTATGGAAATACATTATGTTTCATGGTTTTAATAGTTTTACTGCTTTTAATTTTTGTTGTTAGCTTTTTGATTATTTATTTTACTGTCCTGTTTTAAACTTTGTTCACTGCCTAGAGTCACATATATTCTAATGGGAAGTTGTATACATTTAACAAATGATAAATATAAAAAAATGGTGCTGTGTGTGTGTATGTGTTTGTTCCAGCATAACTCTGGAATGGCTCGAACAATTTCAACCAAACCTGGTTTTTTGATTATTTATTTTACTGTCCTGTTTTAAACTTTGTTCACTGCCTAGAGTCACATATATTCTAGTGGGAAGTTGTATACATTTAACAAATGATAAATATAAAAAAATGGTGCTGTGTGTGTGTATGTGTGTGTTCCAGCATAACTCTGGAATGGCTCGAACAATTTCAACCAAACCTGGTACACAAATGACTTACTCTCTGGAGAAAAATACTGTAGGGGGTAAGACACCCCTAACACCCCTTGGGGGGTGGGGGTGGGATATTCTGTTAAGATACAGCCTGTTGTGCTGTACTGCCATACTGGCTTCTACTGTACAGCGCTGTGGAGTTGTCATGGTAGCGGATTCACAGTACTCCACAAGGGGGCTCCCTCTGGTAAGGTGGAAAATCCAACATTAGAAACTACGTTTGTTTCAGACATTTCCCCCCTATAAATAAATACCCGTGCAACGCTGGGTTATCAGCTAGTGATAAATAAATATGTATATGGACATAGTGGAAAGAAAGATGATTGCCAGGAAGAAAAAGATATGGAGAAGTAAAGTAAACAGTAAAAATTAATTTTAGGTGTATAGTCTTTTCTTTTTCTAACATCAATCATTTTTAATTTTTACACTCATTGTTTACGCCAGATATAGCTAAATTATTGCTACTATCGTGTGAAAGGGGGGCATTTTAAAAAAGGTATCTATAAGTCCAATGCCAATTCAGGCCTCTATAAATGAGGTTTTTCTGTGAAAGAGATTCTGAAGTTGTTTTGTTTTCAAAGAGAGAAAGAGAACAATGATTGTGCTTTGGTCAAAGAATAATTCAGGATAGCGGAGACAACTTATATTTCCACCCCATAATGAGGCTGTAAATTGTTATGTGTAACCAAGTGATGAATCATTGCAATATAAAGCAGTAGGCAGCAATTTTGCAGTAGGTGCAGTACTGAAGTTTAGATTTCATAGATATATATGTTTTCATAGACACACACACACAGACACACACACCTACTTTAGCCATCAGAAACATCCTTCCTGCCTCTCTTCATTTTTAGCCACATAAAATGTGGGCTGCTTTTTTTCCTGGTTAATTGTTCATCATTTAGACCCCCAGCCTTGTGCCTTCCAGTTGTCTTGCAATACTTGCAGTTGTGTGGGAATTGTTGAAATGGCAAACTGTCACAATTCTGCATGCATACCTTGCAACAGAAGATACAGTCAACATTTTGGCTCCCAAAGTTTTGCACATCTTTATAAAGCAGCACACATACGCACACTCAACAGAGAGTTTACCATATTCCCCAGGAAACTTTTTGATCTCCTGTTTGATCTAAAAGGTTGGTGGTGTTTCCCAAGGCCCAAATTAGCAGCGGATTCAAAGACATTAAACTGAAGTTTCAGACATGTGGCAACAGCATCAAATATATTCTTAGAATTGTACTAATGATTCAGCTTTCTGGATACCACAGTTTCTCCGTTCCCCTTTCGTTGTACTCATGGCAGTTCTGCTGCAGTGCGTGCTGACATTTATATAGATTAAATGTTGTTTTAAATTGTTCAAAAGCTCATGTCTAATATTTCCACGGAAAGCAGATGCATTTTCTGGATTGTGAAAAGCTGAGACATTCTTTGTTCTTTGCTTTCAGTTTGAGGCCAACAACATATTTCCATTTTGAAAAATGTGTACAGGTGGTCCTCGATTTACAATCATATATTTAACTGCCCTTTGAAGCTATGATGGAACTGAAAAAAATTGCTTGCAACTGGTCCTTACACTTATGACCATTGCAGCATCAAGAGGGTCACAGGATCAAAATTTGGGTGTCAAGGTTCCAAGTAACAGACCCAATGCAATCAAAACTCCAAGGCCAAGGTGCTCCTCAAAGTCCAAATTTACTAGGCACATCTGGTGAAAACCCAACTCTGAAGGTCTCGAGGTTTTCCTTGCCCAAATTAAGTTCAAAGTTCCTTCCCTCAGTCCACATGTCCATCACATGGTCCATCCAGGCCCCAATCCCAACCTCAGCTGGTTTCAGTCCACCTGTTCTGACCTAGGCTTCCCCAAAAAGCACGAGGCAGAGTCCTGACAGAACCCCTTTTATTAAACGAATGTGAATTCCTCTCATTCACATTCAGCAAAGGCCTGGCAAACAGTCTTTCAAAGGAATATTTATGACCACAGACCTTATCTAGCTTGGAAAGCTGCCATGTAAATATTTTCCAAATGAGGTGCTGTGCAAGGAAAGATTGGGCACAGAGTCTCAGAGATTCACGGACAGATCTTCACACTCCTGAAACGAATCTAATGACTGAACGAACCAATTGTTTCCTGCGAAATCCACTCCTCTTTCGCTCCTCTTTTATTTCCTATGGGAGGGGCCAATCACCTTCCACCTGTGACTTTACTCCCAAGTCTATCCTGATTTCTGAGTTGTTCCTTTCTTCTGGCAGCTCTGTGCATGCGCACACTGGGAACAGGCTCCAGCTGTTCCTCTGCCTCACTGCTGTCTAGCTGCGTAGGCACCTGGTTACTGCCAGACAGCCTCGGCACCATCTCTGCCTCTGACACAGAGTCCTCATCCGAGCCTTCCACAGCCTCCAAGACTGACCCATGCTCCTCCCCAACCTCCTCACTGTCCAACTCTGCTGTCAGCTCTGCTGGCCGTTGGTGGGTCACAACACTATGCCTCCCCAGCACCTGGCGGGAATGTCCTTGATTCCTAGGAGTAAGTATTATGTCTTTACGGTTACAACCGCGAGGTGTCAATCAGAACTGGAAGTTTCTTCCCATTGGCTACGGCGCACAGGCATTCAGGCGGGAGAAGAGCGAATCCTGATTGGTTGCCGTTTTGACAGCTGTTGTATAAATAGCTGTCAAAACGAGGTGAGTTCTGTTGTGTACTTTAACTGTTGTTGTCATTAAAGACAGTTGAGTAAAATCGAATGCCTCAGTCATTATTCCGTGGCACAAAAGGAAGAATTTTATTTTGGCTACAAGTCCCCAGCTATCTCTACTCCTCCCTTCCCATTCCCACAGCTCCAACCAGCCTTGCTGGGGCAGCCCTGAAGATGTTTCAAAATAGCTGCAGGGTTGACATTGGGCATTTAACAATCGGCACGTATTTACAATGGTTGAAGTGTCCCAGGCTCATGTGACCCATATTTGCAACATTCCCAGCCAGCTTCTGACAAACAAAGATATATTTGCTTAATGACCACTTGGTTCACATAGCGATTTTAATGATTCACTTAACAACCATGGCCAAAAAAAAAAGACCACAAAATCAGGTGTGAATCACTTAACTACCTTGCTTAGAATGGAAATTCTGATCTCAGTTGTGGTCATAAGGAGGATTTAGGATTTAGGATCTAACCTGCATTTAGAATATTGAGCATAAAAACAAAATAATGCAATTTTAGCAGAGCCTGTTTTATACGTTTCTGTTTGAAGTGCTGTCTTGATTTGCTCAACATGCAAGGATTTTTGCAAAATTTTGCATTTGTGGAATGGTGAAATGTTGTTTTAGCAACATACCATATTTTTTGGAGTATAAGACATATCTTTTTGCCTCAAAAAAGAGGTTGAAAATCTGGGTGCGTCTTATACACTGAATATAGCGGTTTTTTGCCTCCCAAAACCCTGCCGCTTCACCAAAATGGCAGTGCAGAGTCTTTAGGAGGCTTTCAGAGTCCTCCTGGGGACTGGGGAGGGCAGAAATGAGCAAAAAATGGGCTGGTTTTTTGCTCAATCCCCCCCCCCAGCCCCCAGGAGCACTCTATAAGCTTCCTAAATGCTGTGCATGCTGGGTTTTTTTTGACAAAAAACAAGCCCATTTTAGCAATAAAGAGCCATTTTTGCCCCCCCAACCCCCAGGAGCACTCTACAAGCCTCCTAAAGGCTATGCCTGCCCCCCCTTTTTTTTTAAAACAAAACAAAACACCGGCTCGTTTTCGCAAAAAACAGGCAATTTTTGGGACATCTGCAGAGTGCCAAACCTTTTTTTTTTAAATTTGCCTCTTCAAAACCTTGGTACGTCTTATACTCTGGTGCATCTTATACTCCAAAAAATATGGTAGCTAGCAGCTCCTTCCCAATCTAGAGAAAGAGGCATGTGTGGGTCTGCATGCATGTGCCTGATAATAAAGAAATATTTAATTACAGTTTACAATTCAGTATGTGAAAACTGTGCTCCTCCATTTTTTTCTTATCGCAAGCAGGAATAATACCATTGTACCAGGAAGGTTGGACATAACAGATGTTCTCTTTTAGGTGTCTCGGAGGACAGGGCCACTTCTGTTTTGAAATGCAGATTCTTCTTTGAAAGTCTGGCAGAAACTTTCTCAAAAGCCAGCGTGTGGTTGTACGTTTTCCCCTCTGTTCCCACAGGGTGTTTTCCATATTGCAGCTTCACGTGGCTGCTCATTTATCACTTGCGCCTGTCTGCTGGCAGGGTGGCTTCCTGCCCTTTTCCATCTTGTAGAAGAGCTGGCTGCCTTGTTTAACATATTTTATCCACCAAGAAGGGGAAGAAAAAAGAAACATGGTGAAAAGTAGACTGAAGAGGAATTTTCTTAGAGTATCCTCAAGATTTAGAATGCCTTTTTTTTTAATCTTGTCCTCCCTTTGACTTTCTTTTTTCCCTTTTTAATTTTGGAGAGCTTGGGTGGAACAAGTTATGCTAGTAAACCCTGGAGTGACTGGTGTGCATAGCTATTGCTCATGATGGGCTGATGTTAGAAAATCATCCTGTGCAAATGACTTCTCAGCTATGGATTCATCAGAGGCCATATTACCTTGCCCCTTACAAAAGATTCTTAAATTGGAATGATCACATGGGGCAGATAAGCTTAATTATCTATGGAGATAATTATCTATGGAGTGTCATCCAGGCCATGGTTGGCCCAAAGGTGCTTTTTTTCAAGAAGCAACTGGACTTTCTGGTTTTTCCTTGAAGAGGTTTTGCTTCTCATCCAAGAAGTTTCATTCATTTCATTGAAACTCATTTCGTTCATTCATTCAATGAGCTGAATGAAACTTCTTGGATGAGAAGCGAAACCTCTTCAAAGAAAAAAACAGAAAGTCCAGTTGCTTCTTGAAAAAAAGCACCTTTGGCACAGTTTAGCTTAATTTTTCGTCAGGACATGGATGTTGATTTCTGGCTGGATACAACCTGACATCCGATTGTACACTGGGCAGCGGGATACAACAAAATGTCTCCCGATGAGTGTCCAACATTGTATTTGTTGTGATATCCTTGTCCAAATAATATACTGTATTTTTCGGAGTATAAGATGCACCTTTTCCCCACCTAAAAGAGTATGGAAATGTTGATGCATCTTATACACTGAATACAGCCATTTTTGCCCTCCTGAAGCCCCACATTCGCACCCCATTTTTGCAAAAAATGGGCAAAAGTGGGCCATTAAGGAGCCGAGGTGGCTCAGTGGTTAGAGTGCAGTACTGCAGCCACTTCAGCTGACTGCTAAGCTGCAGTTCGGCGGTTCAAATCTCACCGGCTCAAGGTTGACTCAGCCTTCCATCCTTCCGAGGTGGGTAAAATGAGGACCCGGATTGTTGGCGGCAATATGCTGACTCTGTAAACCGCTTAGAGAGGGCTGAAAGCCCTATGAAGCGGTATAAAAGTCTAACTGCTATTGCTATTGCTATTTTTTTTTGCAAAAAATGGAGGCATTTTCCCCTTCCTCCAGCCCCCAGGAGCACTCTTCAGGCTTCAGCAGGGCTGGGAGAAGGGGAAAATTCCCCTGTTTTTGCAAAAAAACGGGTGAAAAATGAACCATTTTTTTTGCAAAAACTGAGGTGTTTTTGCCTTTCCCTGCAGAGTGCTCCTGGTGGGCAGGGAAGACAAAAACTTTTTTTCCTTACTTACCTCTTCAAAATCTTGGTGCGTCTTATGCACCGGTGCGTTTTATAGTCCGAAAAATACGGTAAGTTAAATAAGTCTTTTGGAGGATAATGTCATGATGCATATGGTGTCATTGTAGCTTCTACCAGATGACTAGGATGGGTCCATGGAGCATCAGCACAGTTGGAAGTCTGCCTGAGCTGCTTCTTTGCAGATCAGAGGTGTTTTTCATTTGGGAATGAAACAATGAATAACCTGTAATGGGAACTCTAACTTGGATTTATTTTTTTAAATGGCACTTAATATTCTGGCTTTAGTCTCAGGCCTTGAAGGAGCATGGTGACTCAAGAGGTTGGAACACTGAGCATGAGGTTAGCAAGGCCACGTTTGAGACCTGAAAGCTGCTGTGGGGCAGGGTTAAGTCCCCATCTTTCACTCCAGCTCCTGAAAGGTGGGCGTCCTGAGGGCAATGGTGATGTCACCAACTAATCCTTTCAACCCAGAAACGCCTGTGTGCTTCTGACATGAGTGTAGCAGTCTCAGGCCTGGAGTTTATATATTAATATATTATTGTATTTTGGGAAGAGCTTTTTTGGTGTACCTTTTAAGATCATTTTAGTCTGGACCAGTGGTGGGGTTCAATTTTTTTACTACCAGTTCTGTGGGCGTGGCGTGGCTTGGTGGGCGTGGCAGGGGAAGGATACTGTAAAATCCCCATTCCCTCCCTACTCCACTAACCTGCTTTCCAGTTCTGTTTTCCTGTGCAAGGCAACCAAAGAAGACCCAGCCGATCAGCTGGGACTCGGGAGGCAGGAAATCGATGGGGCCAGGGCCAGGCAGAGGTGGTATTTGCCGGTTCTCCAAACTACTCAAAATGTCTGCTACCGGTTCGCCAGAACCGGTCAGAACTGGCTAAATACCACCTCTGGTCTGGACTGTCTGCGTGGTCTCATGTCTGTTTCTATGGATGTTTTGATTTTGTACACCGCTCAGAGTCCACTGAAGATGAGAGACTATTCACAAATTCGAATGAATGAATGAATGAATGAATGGTTAAACGAAAGAACAAATGAATGATACCGTATACAGACCACACGGTAGATGGCATATTTCCACAATTGCATTAAAAGCAATGAAGAAAGAACTAGCAATTGCCTTCTTGCCAGCTTTGTTTAGCCTGTCTTGAGTCCGCTGTTTGGAGCAGTCTGAAGTGTAGGACTTTACGTCAGAGAAACTCCTGGGTGGAAAAACAGTTCCTGTTTGAGGAGAGAGAACATTTCAGGAGTGGAAATTATAGTGAGCTGATAGGTCGCAGAAGCTAAACATTAGAAAGTATGTTAATGCATTTGAGAGCTCTGAATCAGCGATCGAGAGTATTGATAAACCGGATTGCCACAGAGATGTTTTTCCAATGGATATTAGAGAAAGGATGCTGTTATTATCATTGCTGCAATTGCTATAAACAATTTCGAGGGGATTAACCCATTAATACTTATGTGCTGTGGCCACTCCCTGCTTGCGCTGGTTATGTCACTGGCCAAATATTTTAGATACTCTTTGTTCCTCCACCCCCATGACAAAATAGCATGTGAATTTTCAGTACGTTAGACAATCCCAGGGAAATGTTGATTGAAGCATGTGGTTGTTTCTTCATTGACAGAAGTGCCATGAACATTGTCCTTTACCTCACACTAGTACATTTGAAGCAACACGCCAGTGTTTGCTATGAGGGTGTTGGTTGGCTTCAAGCGTTTCCTTCCATTTAACATCTGGAAAGCAGCAGCCCACCCAAGGACAGGTTGCAGGATTGACGAGTTGAGATTCACCTTATTAGCAGCGAACGGAATCAAAATGGCCCCACTATCCATTTAAAAAAAAAAAAATCTCCAGGCTGACGACGTTACTGCGAACAGGACAGAAAAGTTAGATCTGAATACCTCAGGCCTCCTCATAAACAAAGTCGCTCCATGATCAACTCTTTAGGAAGCAACCTTGATTTGGAGTCTTCTCCTTGATAACATCTCAAGAATAACATTTTTGAACTGCAGGTACTCCTCAACTTACAATGGTTCATTTAGTGACCATTCCAAGTTACAATGGCACTGGGAAAAGTGACTTATGACCATTTTTCAGTTCGAGCTTTCCAGCATCCCCATGATCACGTGATCAGATGCTTGGTAACTGGTTTGTATCTATGACAACTGCAGTGTCCCCAAGGTCATGTGATGCCCGTTTACGACCTTCTGACAATCAAAGTCAACGAGGGAGCCAGATCAACTTTACAACTTGTTACTAACTTGTCACCTGCAGTGATTCACTTAACAGCTGAGAAAAGGAAGGTTGTAAAATGGGGCAAAATTCACTTAACAAATGTCTCACTTAACAACAGAAATTTTGGGCTCAATTTGTGGTCGTAAGTCAACGACTACCTGCATTTGGTATGTCTTCTTCTGTTCCCACACTTTTCATGAATCCTCTATTTAAATCTAGATCCTCTGTAGAACTAGTTATCTCTTCAACTCCCACAATGTATGCATGTCACACAATGTTGCTTCCTGAAGAATGAATCAAAATCCATACAATTAAGTAAATTAATGCCATCTTTCATTAGGTGGCAAACATAACACAACAATATGCAAAATGACATGACTTGTTTTCCTTTATCACATTGGTAACTCTTGTTGGTTACTAATGAGCAAAATCAATGGGGAAACTGGGTTCACTTAACAACCACAGTTTGATTCACTTAACAACTGCACTGATTTCCTGAACAACTGTGGCAAAAGAGGTCGTAGAGTCAGGTACAGAATTTTTGGTTGTAAATCAAGGTTTACCTGCCTCTATTAGTCTTTTAACTCCACAGCTTCGATCTCTTAGTATCGATAAAGATATTGCGGTACAATGCTTCATTCATTCATCTCCAGACGTTTGTCTTTCAAACATTCTTCTTACCACGCAACCGCAGATTCCACCCCCTCCCCACCTCTTCCCCACTTCAGTCTTTCAAAGCTTTCATTCCTGCTTTGATGGTGCTTGTCAGTTTTCTTTTCATCACAATTCGGTGGCACCATCACTAAAAGATTCAACAGATTAGGTTAGGTATGGTACCGGTTTGGCTGGTTTTTGAAGTTGGGGGAATCCTTTCCAAAGCACTACTAATAAGAGAAAGAAAAAGCATGAAATGGTAATTATGGATCTCCCCACAACTCTTCTCAGCTTTGTTGGAAAGAAACCTGTTAATTTATCTAGACTCTAAATTAGCTCTTTAGAAGTGAGACCAGCTATAGCTGAGTCTTTGTTTACACCTGTGACACCTTCCATATATATATCGTGTTTCCCTGAAAATAAGACAGGGTCTTACTTTCTTCTGCCCCACGCAATATGCCCTTCGGCTTATTACAGGGGCATGGCTTATTGTTTTGGGGTTGATGGGCAGCTGCTCCCTTGCGAACTGGCTCCAGAAGAGCTGGGCACAGCCTCAGGGGTGAAGAAGCCATGAGGTGACCACACTCACGAGCAACAGCCTGGCAAACACCCTCTCCAGCCAGGCAGAGCGCCATTCACTGACCTAGGGGGCATCCCTAAGGTGCCAAGGCACATGGCGCACTGCCCGCTCCCAAGCTCCCGTGGCTTGGCACATTTGGGATACCCCCTAGGTCAGTACATGGAGCTCTACTAGGCTGGAGAAGGGGGTTGCACGATTGCCTGTTCTGCCCCCGCCGTGCTCCTCTCTGGCTTCCAAACTCCAAAACTCGACTGCCGAGTCTTCTAGCAGCGGCTGCTCTAGGAGTGTGCTCTATGGTTATGGGCCGGCTGCCGGACAGAGAGTCTTCCAGACAGAGAGTCTTCCAGCAGCCAGCCCACAACCATAGAGCGCACTCCTAGAGCGGCTGCTGCTGGAAGACTCTGCAGCCAAGTTTTGGAGTTTGGAAGCCGGAGAGGACCGTGGCAGGAGCGGAACAGGTGCTCGTGCAACCCCCCACTCTAGCCGGGCAGAGCTCCATGCACTGACCTAGGGGGTATCCCGAATGTACCAAGCCGCGGGAGCTGGGGAGCAGGCAGAGCGCCACGTGTCTTGGCACCTTAGGGATACCCCCTAGGTCAGTGAATGGTGCTCTGCCCGGCTGGAGAGGGGGTTTGCCGGGCGGCTGCTTGTGAACGTGGTCACCTCATAGCCCCTTCGCCCCTGAGGCTGTGCCCGGCTCTTTGGGAGCCAGTTCACAAGGGAGCAATCACCTGGCAACTCCCCCCTCCAGCCAGGCAGAATGCCACTCCCCAACCTAGCTCCTGGACAACCCCACTCCTTCCAGCCAGGCAGAGCAAAGCTCACTGACCTAGCGTTATCCCGAAGGCACCAAGCAACGTGAGCACCTTCCCCCTCCCCCAACTCCCCCAGCTTGGCTCCTTCGGGATACCGCTAGCTGCTGGTCTTGTTGTATTCAGGTCTTTTCCCGTGTAAGATTGAGATTGTCTTGGCAACGTTTCGGCGAGGTCCCACTCGCCATCTTCAGGCTGGTGTTTTCAGCTTCGTGCTTGTGCGAGTAAGGCCTGGTCAGAGCTGTCGTCTTTCTATAAATCTTGGCGGGGGTGTGTGGAGTGCTGGCTTTGTTGTTGTAAGTGGGTAAGTGGAAAAGGGAGGAAGTTTCCAGCACCTTAAAGCAACAGGACATGAAATTGATTTTGAAGGAACCAAATTAATCTCCAAAACAGAACACTTCAACAAGAGAATAATTATGGAAGCCATCGAAACAGAGAAACACCCCCACAACATGAATAAACGTGACGATACCTCCCGCCTACCAGACATCTGGAAACCAGCCCTAGTCAACAAACGAACCTCACCCACCACCCAGGTCGTTACAACCCAAAATAACAACGGACACACAGCCAGCACCTCAGCTACACAGGATGATACGAAACAGCCAACCAATCTAAAAACATCAACTCCACCTACCAATCAGGATTTAACTACACAGCCAATCAACCCACTTACAACAAAGTGTGGTCGGAGCTGCCATCTTTCTATAAATCTTGGTGGGGGTATGGGAGTGCTGGCTTTGTTGCTGTAAGCGGGTTGGTTGGCTGTGTTGTTACATCTTGATTAGTTGATGCAGTTGATGTTTGCAGATTAGTCGACTGTTTCGTAACGTCCTGTGTGGCTGAGGTACTAGCTGTGTGCCCATTAGTCTTTTGTGTTGTAACGACCTGGGTAATGGGCTGTGTGATGACATCCTGAGCTCTAGTGTAGTGATATCCTCAGTCCTGTGCTGCAACATCCTGGGAGGTTGGCTGCGTTGTAACATCCTGAGCCTTTGTATTGTAACATCCTGAGTTCTGTGATGTAATGTCCTGAGTAGATGGCTGTGATGTAACATCCCAGGCTTTGGTTTGGCTCCGAGTTCCTGTCTAGCCATGTGTTCATGGCGTGTGTCAGTTTGCTTTGTGTGGGGGTCGGAGGGGTGGGGTACAGCAGTTGGTGATGCTGCCATGGTTTGGCTTTTGGATGGTGGTTGCATTTCGTCTATGGGATGGGTTTGGGTTTGAGTCTGGTGAGGGTGATTAGTGGTGGCGTCCTGTGTTGTTCTGGGTTCGGTGTTGGTTTTCGTGGCTGGGACTCGTTTGTTGACTAGGGCTAGTTTCCAGATGTCTGGTAGGTGGGAGGTATCGTCACGTTTATTCATGTTTTGGGGGTGTTTCTCTATTTCGATGGCTTCCATAATTATTCTCTTGTTGAAGTGTTCTGTTTTGGAGATTAATTTGGTTCCTTCAAAATCAATTTCATGTCCTGTTGCTTTAAGATGCTGGAAAAGGGAGGAAATGTTTTCTTCTTTTCTGACTGCATTCTTGTGTTCTGCGATGCGTGCATTTATTCTCCTGTTAGTTTGTCCAAACTCGGTACACAGATTACTTAACCTCTGGAGAAAAATATTGTGTTGGTAAGATAACCTTAACACCCTTGGGGGTCTGTTCTGTTAAGAGCCTGTTGTGCCTTAAAACGGCTTCTACCATACTGCCTTAAAATGGCTTCTACTGTACAGCGTTGTGGAGTTGCCATGGTAACAGCTTCACAGTACTCCACTAGGGGGGGTCCCTCCGGTAAGGGGGAAAATCCAACAGTAGAAATTGCAGCGACATTCATGAGAGGAAGGTTGGGATAAATAAATATCTCAGCAGCGGGTTATCAGCTAGTTTAATATATTCAAAGACCACATGCTGGTGGGCAAGTCCTTTATATTTCATTTTCATTCAAAAACAGTGTTTTTCCCCCTGTATTAGCCAGCTCAGATTCTCGGTACAGGCAATCCTTACTACCACAATTGAGCCCCAAATTTCTATTGCTAAGTGAGACAGTTTCTAAGTGAGTGTTGCCCCTTTTTGCAACTTTCCTTGCCACAGGAGTTAAGCGAATCACTGCAATTGTTAAGTTAGGAACGTGGTTGTTAAGCAAATCTGGCTTCCCCATTGACTTTTTCAAAAAGTTGCAGAAAAGGGGATCACATGACCCCAGGACACTGTGCCGGTTGCCAAGCATCCACATTTTGATCAAGTGACCAACGGTATGGATGTATGTGTGAAAAATGATCATAAATCACTTTTTTTCAGTGCCGTTGTTTGTAACTTCACTAAAAGTAACAGTCACTTTTATTTTTTGCGATAGACACTCAATTAATGGTTGTAAGTTGAGGACTACCTGTGTGGCTGGACTATACCCAACAAGTAGACCTTCTCAAAAACATTGGAGAAATATCAATATAATAAGAGGTTTTCAGCACTACACTCATAAGTAATGAAGAAACATATCACCTCAGTTACCTAGGACTGAGTCTATTGAGGAGTTATGGGATGTAGACTGCAGGTTGGAAAAGCAACCAGAAACCTGTCTATGTGAGGGGTGGAAGTTGCTGGAGGCAATTTAAAAGGGCATATTTGAAAAAAGCAGAAAGGAGCTGAGAATGCCCTGTGGCATTTTTTTTGCAGATTTTTCAATTCAATGACTTATTGAAAAATTACTGTTCAATAAAACTGATTAAAAACTTTTCCAAAGCAAGCATATTTATGTTGACTGCTGTTTATAAACTTAGCAAGAGCTATAAATCTTGCAATTTGGAATGAAGGAATGGATTTGCTTGCTTTACATCTATGTAAGCTAGGCACTCTTGACTGGTGGGAGAAAATAAGGAATCTGTCTACCCCAAAGCACATCAACAACTATCAAACTTTAATATTGGAGAGGTTGATATAGTAGAATTTTGAGCATTAAAGAAATCTCCCTCCCTCCCTCCCTCCCTCCCTCCCTCTCCCTCCCTCCCTCCCTCCACCCACCCACCCACCCACCCACCCACCCACCCACCCACCCATCCATCCATCCATCCATCCATCCATCCGTCTTAGCAACTTTAATGCATGGGCTTCAACTCCCAGAATTCTCATGGCTCGCTAGGGAATTCAAGTAGTTGGAAGTCCACATCTGTTAAAGTTGCTAAGATTGAGAACCCTGGCGATGTGAGTGTGTCCACAAATTCACCGCAATGTGAGCTCAACTTGAAGGTAATTCTTACCTTTCTTTAAGGACAGGAGGTCAATTCTCAAAATGAGTGGTATAAATAAAAGTCAAAGGTAATTCAGTGAAACATTTGCCCACCACCTACTGAAACCAGGTGAGATTATCATTGCTTCTGTTGTTCAGAGTTTCATTGCTGTGTTGTGTTTCTACATAATTATTAACACATCTGCAATCAGGTTATTGAAAGAAATTTAGATATCTGTAATTTTGCCAGCCTTGCTCCCAAATCTCGTATCTCTTTGCTCGCCTTTGGCTCCAGTTCAAAGCATGCTTGTGCACGCAGACAGGAGGATGTTTGTTTGAAAGTAACTATATTTGATTTTGGTGTCTTATACACTCCACAGAATATATTGCTGTGACATATGGAAATTCAAAAGCACCAACTTCCCCTTCATACCTCAAATGAAGTAGGATTGGAGCAATGTTTGAGACGACTGCTGAGGAACATTTCTTTGTCATAGAAGAGATTTAGCGAAAGTGTTTGTCATTAGTTCAGGAATTATTGGCTGCTACCAGGATGTTATTTAAGGGGTGTGTGCAAGAGTGTGTGTGTACATAGTCATACCTAAAACGATGTCTATCTCAAATTGGCACTGTGCAGTGTATGTGAAAGCATTCAGGTACGGGCAGGTGAACTTTCCCAATTTCTGCTGGATGGATTAAATTGTAAGAAATGACATCCTGTTGTTGTTAGTTAAGAGGGATTGCTTGGTTAAAGAAATCTCAACTGACTAATTGCAGGGAGTGTGTATTTAGAATAGAGCAGAATGACAGAGTTGGAAGGGACCTTGGAGGTCTTCTAGTCCAACATCCCTGCTCAGACAGGAAACCCTGCACCACTTCAGACAAATGGTTCTCCAATCTCTTCTTAAAAACCTCCAGTTTTGGAGCACCCACAACTTCTGAAGGCAACCCGTTCCACTGATTAATTGTTCTCATCATCAGGAAATTTCTTCTTACTCCTTGGTTGCTTTTCCATCCATTGCTTCTTGTGCTACCTTCATTCAAATGTGCATATTAATAGAATAATAGCTCATAGAAATAGGATCTTCACAGATCCTCTCTGTAAGGCAGTGATGGTTAACCTTTTCAGCACACACTAGAATGCTGGAACCCAGAAGAGAGAAGCTGGCCAGTGCGTATGCACATGGTGGCCAGCTGCACTTCTGGATTCCATCGCACGCTTGTGCGCTGGACAGCTGGTCCACATGTGCATGATGGAACCTGGAAGAGCAGCTGGCGATGGCACACGTGCCAACAGAGAGGGTTGTGCGTGCCACAGGTTCGCCATCACGGCTGCAGGAGGACAGAGATGCAAGGAAAATCTTGAGTCCCTGAGTAACCCCTGTGATGAAATACTATTTTCTGGTTTATGAACAATACTCTAGGATTTAATGTGTCTGATTCAGGAGCTTAGTAATAGTGAATGAGCAACGAGACTCCTTTTTGGTTACCCTATGTTGGGGCCTGTTGTTGCAACTCCCAAACTACTCATCCTACATGTTGACTGGGAAATTGGGAGAGTAACAGTCACAACCAGTTTGGAGAGTCTAGGAAGGACACATATTGCAGAAAAGTTATGTGTATTACTATTCGTTTTAATCTTGCAGGGTACATCCAAAATCATTTTAGAATTTGCTATAGATTACATCAAAGTATTTGTTGTACAATAAAGAATTGGTCTGGAGCTACCATAGCTACTTGGTATTGAAGTTGATTTATACACCTGCTATATTGCTAATAAAAGGGAAAAAATATAATCTGAACTAATTTAACAAGAATTAAAATACCCAACAATAATTTTGAAGAACAAAGAAAAAGGATTATGTGTTTCTAATGTTTCCCTTTTGTATATCTGTTCATTTGTCGTATTGTATGTATGAGGACCATTCTTGTTTAAATTTGATTAAACTTCTATTAGATATATGTTAGTTTTGCCATTGCTACATATTCGCTAAGTTTAAGTTCCCAGTAAGATATTATTGGAATTGTATCTTTCTTCCAATGTTAGGGAACATTTATTCTTCTGTTGTCAACATATATCTCATTAAATTATGATGCTTCTGATATATTTTTTTCCTGAGATTATTATGCCTAGTAAAAACGTTTCTAGTTTAATTTCAAGTTTAAATTGATTGTTTACATGTGCACCATATGTGATAAAATGTTCTTTCCGATTCATGACATCTCCAATGTTTATTATTATGTGATTTGTCTGTGGTAAATATTACTTGATGGCATTGTGTGCCTCCTGTAGAACATTTTGTACTGAATTTCTTTTAAGTTATAACTTGGCATACATTTTATAGATTTAGTCCATAATTCTTCCTATGGTTGTTCCTTTAATTACTTGGAAGACATCAGATTTTACTGACAAAATGGTTGTCTCTAGCATGACAACCACTGGTTTCATTCCATAGATTGCTGATCAAACCTCAAAGGAGATATTGTTGAACTGAAAAAAAAGTGTGGGCAATTATAATAATGAGTAGGTTGGAACTGAGAAGAAAAGACTGTAGTGATTGTGGAACGAAAATAAGTCAGAGGAAATATGATAGAGGGGTATAAAAATTGAACAAGATGTAGAAAACCTGGATGGTGAAAAGTTTTTCATGTCAATATTCGATATTACAACATGGTTCATCTCTTGAAACTACAAGGGAGATTCAGAACTGGTCAAAAGAAGGAAGTCTAGTTACCGTATTTTTCAGACTATAAGATGCACCGGAGTATAAGAGGCACCAAGATCTTAAAGAGGTATGTTTAAAAAAACGTTTTTGCCCTCCCCTGCCCCCAGGAGCACTCTGGAAGCCTCCCAAAATCTCTGTAATCTCCCATTTTTTGTGAAATGCAAGGAGGGTTTGGGAGGCAAAAAAACGGGTCCATTTTTTGCAAAAAATGGGCCATGCAGAGGGTTTGGGAGGCCTGTAGAGTGCTCCTGAGGGCTGGGGAGGGCAAAAACAAGCAAAGAACAGCCTGTTTTTTTGCAAAAACAGAGTTTGGAAGACCTGCAGGGTGCTTCTGGGGGCTTGGGAGGGCAAAAACACCCCCGTTTTTGTGAAAAACAGGCCTGTTTTCACTCGCTTTTGCCCTCTCCAGTCCCCAGGAGCACTTTGCAGAGCTTCCAAACCTTCTGCATGTCCATTTTTGCAAAAACAGGATGCGCAGGGCAGGGTTTTGGGAGGCCAAAAATGCTGTATCCAGTGTATAAGACGCATCCAGATTTTCACCCTCTTTTTAGTGGGGAAAAGCTGCGTCTTATACTCCGAAAAATACGGCAAGTGTTCCTCAAGCTAGTTATCTTCCTAAAACAATGTTTCTCGATTTTGGCTACTTGAAAGGTGTAGACTTCAACTGCCAGAATTCTGCAGCAAGCATGGGAGTTGGGAGCTGAAGTTCACATAGTCTATCTTCAAATAGCCATGGCTGAGAAGCATTATCAATTCCCAGAATTGCTTACCTACTCTGTCTATTACTGAGTCAAAATTCAAGCCTCTGGAAGTTAGTAGGATTGGGAACTACTGGTCTAGTTATACAGGTGGTCCTTGACTTACGACCACAATTGAGTCCAAAATTGATGTTGCTAAGTGAGAAATTTGTTGTGGGTTTTGCCCCATTTTTACGACTTTTCTTGCCACGTTTGTTAACTGAATCCCTGCAGTTGTTAAATTAGCAACACAGTTGTTAAGTGAATCTGGTTTCCCCCTTTGACTTTGCTCGTCAAAAGTTTGGAAAAGGCAATCCCATGACCCCAGAACACTACAACCGCCATAAATGTGAGTCACTTATCAAGCATCCGAATAGAAATCATGTGTCCATGGGGATGCTGCCACGATCATAAGCGTGAAAAACGGTCACAAGCCACTTTTTTCAGTGCCGTTGTAACCTTGAACAGTCACTAAACAAACTGTTGTAACTCGAGGGCTGCCTGTACTGAGGAATTTGTTGCCTTTAAGTGACATTATTTTAGGTAGCTTTAAAAGCAGACTAGACATAATTTTGTCCAGAATGTGAGTGAAGTAGTGATCTGGCAAATCCTAAGGAGATGTTAATGCATTTGGTTGAGACCCTCGAGTTGTGAGTTCAGTCCATTTGTTTAATTTTTCAAAGAATATTTAACCTTTCCAATGAATTAGCATGCCTAGTTTCAATATCACCTTTTCTGAGAATGCTTCATTTCTGAGACCATTTCTTCTGTTCTCTTTTACTGCTCTGGAAGCTTTAGAAATACATGGTGCAATGTTATGATAGTATTTTGTGGTAGATTTTTTTTTCGCACGTTCATTTCAAAATTCCCCACTTGAATCAAAGCAAGTCATTAATTAACTGTGTTAATCCAATTTTAATGAGAATTTAATGAGAATTGCGTGGATGTGGACTGTAAAGTTGGTGTAACTATTTCCATATTCTTGCAGTTCCAGAATTTAATGTCATTGGAGCCAAGTAAATAATCTGGGAATTTTAGAAAATCACTGCCTTTTTTTTCTGATGAGCTCAGAGAACTGATATTTGCTTGGGAACAACTGGGTTAAATCTGTGTCTTCTTTTATTTTATGTGTTTTTCTTTCCCAGATAAAACAAGATAAACCAGAAATTATCCCAAATTTAAGACATCTAGTCATGGAGAAATTCAGAAACCTGGAAAGCAAGAACTGCAGTGCTGATTTACAAAGAAATGAGAAAGTTGTCCTATTTAAGGAGCAGATAAAGCAAATGAAGGCTCAGTGTAAGTGTGGCTTTATTATTAAGCTCATCATGTTGTATACGGTCTCGGTGCCTCTGTTACCTTTGTCTCTTACTACGAACCTGTGATATTTATTCATGCATTAAGAAAATTTATATAGCCATCCAACTCACAATGGCTGCAGGCAGATCCCAAATGCAAAAACTTAGCAACTTCCTAGCAACAACAATCAGACAAGCCACTTGATGGGTTTTGGGTCACCCTTTGGTCCTTAGGCCCACTGGCAGAACCAGGTCTTAAGGGTCTCTTGAAAGTATCAAGGTGAGGACCAATCTGATTTCCACAGGTTCCATCATGGAAAAGGTCCTTCTTCTTCTTTTGCACTAGATTAGGGGTCACCAACCTTTTGGCCCTCAGGGACCACTAAATTCATCATTTTAAATCCTGTGGACCACTAATATGATCTGCCTAATGACTGGGTGGGTGGGTATGGCAAGGTAGCCATGTGACTGGGTGGGTGTGGCCAATTTGATGTCACTCACGTTGAGGGGCGCCTTGGCAGCCACTACTCGCCACTCCTTGCCTCTCTGCCCCGGCTCCTTAGGGCCTTAACAGTAAGCAGTTGCTGGAGCTAAGCAGCCACCATGAGAAAGAGTTGGCAAAACAGCTCAGTTCAAATTGGATTTGACCGAGAAGATGGCTCAGCAGAGGCATCTCACTGAGGACTACGAGCATAGGCTTTTCTAGCAGAGGGAAGACCTATGGGAGTGCGAGGCCAGGTACCAGTGCCTGGAGGCTCAGTGGGATGAGATGGTCAGCCAGTTTCAGGCCATGATGCAGTCCCACTGGAACAAGGCCCTCCAGCTCTTTGCCACCAGCGGCGCTTCCCTCCAGCCTTTGCCAAAAGCCTTGCACAAGGAGGCTGAAGCAGACCCCAAATCAGAATATCTGCCCCCTCCGACCCACACAAAAAGACCCCAAAGGGGGAGACTCTCTGCAGCAACACAAGCATTCATTGCATGTATCTGGCCCTAGTTTGAGGACTCCTGATTTAGTGCAATATAGAAAATGGAAATATTTTTTCTGTGGACCACCAAAATTTTCTTGCGGACCACCAGGTGTCCATGGACCACCAGTTGGTGACTGCTGCACTAGACGAACCCCCATAAGAGAGGGGACCCTGCCTCCCTGCTCTGGTGGGTTGGGTCGATGTAAATGAGGAAAAGACGGTCCTTAAAATAACCTGGTCCCAAGTCATGTAAGGTTTAAAAAGATGAAATTGGAGCCGGAAGCAAATCTGCAGGAGAAGTAACAAATGTGCAAATCCAGACTTGCACAAAACCATGCAGGGCATCACATTTTGAACTAATTAAAGTTTCTGGGTACTTTTCAAGGGCAATCCATGTGCCCTGCAGTAGTCAGAGGTAGAGAAACCACTGCTCTTCATCTGTTCTAAAACAAGTAGCACATACATTTTTGCTCAGCCCTCCCATTCCAAATTACCTCTTGGCTTTGGAAGAGGAAGAAAGGCAAACGGTATTCTTAGCTAGAATGTTGTGAAGAAAAAGTGCATAGAGTTTTTTTTCTGGTCTTTTTGCTCCCATCCATTTTAACAACTGGCCTTTTGGAAATTCTCCATCAAATGTGTGAGGGATGATTTCTCTGGATTCTTTCTTGGGAAGGAAACAAAATCTAATAATTTCTCAAGGACAGGATTCCTCCATATTAGTGACCAACTCAAAAAGAACCTCCCAGAAGGAGTTTTCTCCTGATGCTTTGAATGGGATTGAATTAACCCATCTTTGGGATTGAATTAAAGCATTAAATTAATTTTAAAGCTCTAGGGGCCTGCAAAAATTCTTGTATAGAATCCAAAAGGTCTTAAGGCCCAAAGACACAAACAACTTTCTCGTTAGTAAATGAGTGTGAGCAGGCAACACCTCATGAGATTTTCACCAACATTCTCTTCTCTTTTGAAAGAATTTTGAGAGCAAATTCTCTATTGTCAAACTGAACGGAAGCCAGAACGATTCCTGTTATACTCTGTTTCCAATTAATGTGTACATTTAAACAGATTCAACATTTTCCTTTTAATTTACTAGCAAATTGTTTTACAACACAAAAGAGGACAATGGGAGGATGAAGCCATGATTTTCATTCCTTTTACTAGGCTCCAAGGAAGGTGTCCTAGTAGTAAAGAAATGATTTTTATTTAGTCTCATGGTGCTGGTTTTATTTGTACAATTATGTAAGGAAACTCTTGCTTCATAACTTTTTTTAATATTTGAAGGTAAGCTTTTAAAAAATATATATATACGTATGTTACATTCTCGTTTTGATATGATCTTTCTAAACTGATTAGGTAAGCTGTTTTTGTTTTGTCACTCTTAACAAAATTGCTCCAATTTCACAATCCAGGCTGTGTTGCAACTCTGAAGAGACCTTTGCTATAATCATGGAAGTGTATTGTTAGAAAATGCTTACTGTGTCTGTTCCCAGGTCTACAGCTTGTATACATAAGCCCTGCAACACCACAGCATATTAAAATCCCTATGGCTCAATTCAGTCATTTTGGGGCTGCTGTGGGAAAACTGGGATCCTTGGACAGCTTGTTTTCCAAATTTCTTCCAGGCATCCACAGCCACAGTGCTATTGGGAATGACACAGGTTGCATTTCCAGTTTGCAGAATGCAAGGAAGAAACCAGAGGGCCTATCTATGGAACCAGTTCATATCCAATTGATTTTGGAAAAAAATAAGATGCATTTAATTTTGGTGTTCCACAAGCACTTTTAAAACTGGTGTGGGAGTTCACTTCTTTCAGACTCTTGAGGCTAATTCTTGGCTTACTGTGACCTACCAAAGCTTGGGGTGATGAGGCAATGGTTTGCATGAAGGAAGTGTCTGGAAACTGCTTCTCTAGAACATGTTTTCATAAAGTAGACAGATACTTGTGGATAGGTAACCTTGGGTAGGCTAATATGGAAAACCTTTCGAAGATTTTTGGAGTAAGGCATCTAAGTTCTCCAGGCACTGGGATACTGTGGATTTCAAAGGAAAATCAAAGGACAAGTTTCTCTTGAGTCAACTCCTTTTGATACATTGATAAACTCATGGGATTATCTTGCTAAGGATACAGAAGTTTTACTATTGCAGATTTTCAAATGTTGAGATTCTCAGTATAAAAGCCCTTTTATCTCAGGGGCTGCCACAAGCTATTCTCCAAAGCACCTGAGGGTAGAACAAGAAGTAAGGGGTGGGAACTAATCAAGGAGAGAAGCAACTAAGGAAAAAGTCTCTGATAATTAATCAGTGGAACAACTTGCCTCTAGGAGTTGTAAATGCTCCAACACTGAAACTTTTTAAAAAGAGATTAGGTAACCATTAAGTATCGGAAGTGGTGTAGGGTTTCTTGCCTATACAGGGGGTTGGACTAGAAGACCTCCAAGGTCCCTTCCAACTCTGTTATTCTGCTCTGCTCTGCTCTACTTTCTATTTGCTGGTTGCCCCCTTCTCAACATTAATGCCTGATCCTGCTTAGCATTCTGAGATCAGCCAAGACATGGCTGCCTCCAGCTTGGTATAATAATTGTATTAAAATACTTTGTTGGGAGAGGAAATGAGCAATTATGAATTACAGACTAGATTTCTGTTCTCGGCAAAGAAAAGAAAGCGCTCTTAACAATATACTTCCTTGGCAAGAGAAGCTCGTGCAAAGTCTGCAGGTAAGAATGCTGATATAATGTGCTAACACAGAACTCCTCACAGAACACAGAACTGGGCTGCTTAAGGGGCAGGTGAGCGCACAGCTTCCCTTGCATGAGCAGCGGGGGATGTGTGCTTGCGCGCGAAGCTCAATTTACACAAGTGTGCACGCTTGCCTATGAAGCTTCATTGTGCCAATGGAACTGCGCACGTGCCTGCCACTCACACAGAATCACCCCCTTTCCTTCCCCATCAGTCTGCCAATCTGGAAAAATTGGGACCATTGTCCTAATGTATCTTCAGCAAAGGAGAACTCACCTGCTCTCAAAGCTTTGTTCCCCTGTCATATAAAATATATTATTAGGACATTGCAACATGCCTTATGCCCAAGAGTGAGCCACTGTGGGTTAGAGAAGAATGGTTGAGGGACATAATCTTTGCTTTGTAATGAAGAGATGGGCAGAGCACTTGAAATGTCAATGTCCTTTTTATAAAAGGTTGTTGTTAGTTGCAAAGTCATGTCTGACCCATCGCGACCCCATGGACAATGTTCCTCCACGCCTTCCTGTCCTCTACCATCCTCTGGAGTCCATTTACGCTCACGCTTTCTACTTCAGTGACTCCATCCAGCCACCTCATTCTCTGTCGTCCCCTTCTTCTTTTGCCCTCAGTTTTTCCCAGCATTAGGCTCTTCTCCAGGGAGTCCTTCCTCCTCAGTAGGTGGCCAAAGTATTTGAGTTTCATCTTCAGGATCTGGCCTTCTAAAGAGCAGTCAGGGTTGATCTCCTCTAGGACTGATCAGTTTGATCGCCTTGCAGTCCAAGGGACTCGCAGGAGTCTTCTCCAGCACCATAGTTCAAAGGCCTCCATTCTTTGGTGCTCAGCCTTTCTTATGGTCCAACTTTCACAGCCCTACATTGCAACTGGGAAAACCACAGCCTTGACTATACGCACTTTTGTTGCCAGGGTGATGTCTCTGCTTTTTAGTATGCTGTCGAGATTTGCCATAGCTTTCCTCCCCAGGAGCAAGCAATGGGATAGAGAATTCTGGGAAATGTAGTTCTTTGATGGGGAGGGCCACAGAACTCCTAGCACTATTTTTAAGTTAAGTTCTCAATTAATTTGAGGTTTCTACCCAACCTTGGTCCTTAACTAATGTGCAAGACCTCCATCAATTTTTATTGATGAATAACCTGAACTTCAGTGAAATACACAAATAACTCTGGTGAGTATTTTAGGAGTTGTATGGGCTGTCCAGGAACTCAATGCCCTGAAATTCAAATTCCACCTGGTTAGTTTGATTTTTTTAATGTCTCCTTTTACACATGAAGTCCATTAATCCTGGTGCAATATTGGGAATTTAAAATAGTTTAGGAATGATTTCATTCTAGTCTACTGCAACCTTCTGCAACAGTTCAGATGTAATGAACTTAATCTTAAATTAAGAATCTATTAATCAACCAAGTTTAATCTAAACTTTTGAAAAAGAAGCTGGCATTGGCTAGGAAATAGATCATTTACTGATACTATATCGGCTTGGCAGTCTTCATTTTCTCACAACCACAAGGGTTATGCTGGTATAGTATGCAAAACAATAACCATGCAATTGTAATGGAATGTTTTTGCCTTAGCTTCAGGGGGAATACATACCAACATGCATATAGGTAATTAACACTCATACATACATACACATCTAACTCTTAAAACTGTCAAATATTTGCTCAAAAGATCCAACTTAGGGCAACAGCTGTTGTTAAATGCTCATGGAGAAAGAGGTAGGGTGGGAAAATCGGAAGGTGAGAGTCATCTTGAAGTGGAGCTTGGTGACTTCATGGACAAATAGTTGAAGAGCTCTTGAAAGCCATGCAAAAATGGTTAGCCACCACCTATTTGAAGGAATTTTAAAAAACTTCCTGTTCTAGTATAGAGCCTCAAGATTTCTTAGTGATCTCCTGTCCAAGGCATGACTTTGCTTAACTCCCTCCATCACCCAGAACAGGTCAATTTGCTGCTGTCAGCTGCTGAGATGGGTATTAGAAAAAGAGTATTTAAAATTCATGATTGAGTCACCGGAATAGGCCAGCAAGACTGACAATCATGATGATAACGAATAAAGTTGTCATTCGTTTTAAGAAGTTCTTAATCTATACATCAAAGAGTGCTTAATCTTTTAACTATTAACTGATTGATTAAATCTGCATCAATCTGCAAATAACTAAAACAATAGATTTGAAGGGAGAAGCCCACACAATGTTTTTAGAAAGCACCTGTACTTGATAGCCAGCCAAAGTCATCTAAAATGCACATATCTTTGACTTTGGGATTTGACGATTACACCTGATTTCATTAGCGAAATCCTGTTTATTGTTAAATATATGATTATGAATTTTTATGGTTAATCGGTTATTATAAGTTAGATTATTGTATATAATTGTTTTTAATATAATATACAATTATTAGCACTTTAAAAGTTATCGAATTGCTATTATTTGTTTAAACTCAGAGGTTGTTGCATTTTACTATTATTTCTGGAGTGGAAAAAGTCAAAGGTCATGTTTTTAATAATTTGTTTTATGTACTTTTCTGTCATTTTATATAGCATTTTTTTCCTTCTGTTTTTTCCTTTTATGATAAGTTGTAAATGGTCCTTGGGGCTCTCTGAAGATTGATGTTTTCTTGTCTATGTTTCATTATGAAAAGTAGGTACTATCGTCAGTGCTAGTGAGGAGTCGGGTTTGCTCACAGTTTATATCCTAGTGGCTTGCCCCGTCTGTGTTGGTGGGGGTGTTCTTGATGGTTTCTTGGTACAGGTAGGTAGACCTCAACCTAGGCCTCAATCTGCGACCACAATACTGAGCCCAAAATTCATGTTACGAAGTGAGAAATTTGTTAAGAGAGTTTTGCCCCATTTTACGACTTTTCTTGCCACATTTGTTAAGTGAATTACTGCAGTTGTTAAGGGAGTAACACAGTTGTTAAGTGAACCTGACTTCCTCATTGAGTTCGCCTATCAGGAGGTTGTAAAAGGGGATGACATGACCCCGGGACACTGCAACCGTCATAAATGTGAGTCACTTGTCAAGCATCTGAATGTAAATCACTACAAATCAAATGACCATAGGGATGCTGCAGTGGTCATAAGTGTGGAAAATGGTCATACATCTCTTTTGTCAACGCCACTGCAACTTTGAAGATCATTAAGCGAACTGTTGTAAGTCAAGGACTACCTGCATAGCTGTTGACTGTTAGCTCTTTTGGCAATTCCTTGATTGGGGTATTGTTTACTTTTTGATTGCTGGTTCAAGGTTAATCTTAGTGTTAATTTCTACTTATCTGGGTATTGATTGCTGGCAGGGGAGGTGTTTTGGTCTTTGTTTCCTTTTTGGCTTGTTGATTGTCTCTCTTGCACAGTATGTAGATACTCTTTATGTCTATGTGCCTGTTGATAGCTAACTTGTCAGAGTTCAGACTTACAGGAATTCTCTAGTGTTTTTTTGTCTAGGGTGGTCACAATTTCCTAAGTAAAAACAACCAAGGTCGGAGAGCGCCAAAGACCAAATATTCCCCCCTCCCTTATATTTTATTGTTCTTTTAAAATGTTAATAAAGGTTTTTTTTTTTTTGAAAATAAAAATTAAAATAAAACATTAAGGTTGGAATTTGGGACCAATAGACCACTACTCACTTTTATAGCCAGCCAAAATTTATGGCTTCCTTGATTCTATTTCTATTTATCCTCTACCAAGGGGTTTGTGGCCCCCACACCATTCTCCAGCTGACAAGAGAGTTGGAACTTACCCCCATTTCTTTAAATGTTACTTTCTCATCATTAGAGAAGTTTGTTGGATTCTCTATGTATCTCCAAGATTCAATGCAGCCCCAAGGCTACCTGTACAGTTATTCCGGGATCAGTTATGTTAATAAATTAAACAAACAGTCCTCGACCTATGACCCCAATTGAGTCCAACAATTCTGTTGCTAAGTGAGACATTGAAGTGAGTTTTGCCCCTTTCTTGCAACAGTTAAGGGAATCTTTGCAGTTGCTAACATTAGTAACACGGTTGTTAAGTGAATCTGGCTTTCCCATTGACTTTGATTGGCAGAAGGTGGCAAAAGGGGATCACATGACCCCAGGACATTGTGACCATCATCAATATGAACCAGTTGTCAAGTGTCTGAATCTCGATCATGGGGATGCCGTAAGGGTCGTAAGTGTGAAAACTGTCCTAAATCACTTTTTTCAGTGCTGTTGTAACTTCGGTCACTAAATGAATGTTGTTAAGTCAAGGACTACTTGCGCTTGTATTTCTGCTGATCTATGACTGTTGAAGATAGATTTGATTTGAGTGGAGATGTTGCTAATCATTTGCAGGAAGTGCAAATTCTTGTACCATGCTAGGTACCATCTTACCAGAAATGTCAAAAATGGGGCAAAACAGCCAGGCAATATTCAGAGCATCGGAGGTGATTCTCTGTCTTCCTCATCCTGCCCCACCTTAGAGCAAGGAAACATAAGTAGATGCAGCCAGTTGGCACTGGAGGCTAAAACATATGAAGAACGGTTGCAGGAATTAGGAATCTCTAGTATAATGAAAATAATAGCAATAGCAATAGCAGTTAGACTTATATACCGCTTCATAGAGCTTTCAGCCCTCTCTAAGTGGTTTACAGAGTCAGCATATTGCCCCCACAGTCTGGGTCCTCATTTTACCCACCTCGGAAGGATGGAAGGTTGAGTCAACCTTTGAGCCGGTGAGATTTGAACCGCCAAACTGCAGTTAGCAGTCAGCTGAAGTGGCCTGCAGTACTGCACTCTAACCACTGCGCCACCTCGGCTCAGGACTAGGGGAGACATGATAGCAGCATTCCAATATCTCTGGGGTTGCCACAAAGAAGAGGGAGTCAAACTATTCTCCAAAGCACCTGAGGGCAGGACAAGAAACAGTGGATGGAAACTAATCAGAGAAGCAACTTAAGGAGAAATTTCCTGACAGTGAGAACAATTAATCTGTTCTGACCGAGGCTTCCCGAGAGCATGAAGCAAACTCCTTGTCCTGACAAAAAAAAACTTTTATTAATTTACTGTGAATTCTGCTCATTCACATCCAGACTTTCAAGGGAGGATTTACAGTCACAGACCTTATCTGGCGTGCGGAGCTGACAGGCTGATATCTGCAAAACTTGGCAAGGAGCTAATTGTCTCTTGCAAACTCTACTCCCCTTCGCTCCTCTTTTATTTCCTCTGGGAGGGGCCATTCATTGTCTACCTTTGGCCTTACTCCCAAGTCGACCCCTGTTTAGCTGATCCCTTCGTCTGGCAACTCTGTGCATGCGCACACTGGGGACAGGCTCCAGCTGTTCGTCTGCCTCATTGATGTCTGACTTTGAAGGCAGCTGATAACTGACATATGGCTCTGGCTCCGTCTCTGCCTCCGACACAAGAGCCCTCATCAGAGCCTTCCCCAGACTCCAGGACTGGCCCATGTTCCTCCCCAACTTCCTCACTCTCCGAATCTGCTGCCAGCTCCGCTAGCCGCTGGCGGACCACAACATAATCAGTGGAACAACTTGCTTCCAGAAGATGTGGGTACTCCAACACTGGAAGTTTTTAAGAAGAGATTACACAACCATTTGTCTGAAAGGTATAGAAGACCTCCAAGACCCTTCCAAGACCTCCAAGGTCCCTTCCAACTCTGTCATTCTGTTGGTTTTTATAAATTCTGCTGTGTACTTCTCAGTTTTTTCTCACCTAAGAATTTACTCAGCACTTCAGGGAATGTTTTGCAATACAAAATTGCCTTGACCAGTCAAGTGACTAATTATTCAGATTTGCTTCATTGCTCTCACTCTTCCCTAGACATTCAACCCAGCAGTATTTTTTCTCTCCCCCCTCCCTCTCCGCCCGAAGTTAGAACTTACTGCTTGTGGAGAGCAGGGGGGGTGCCAACCGTGTGCCCAGCAGTGTTGCGAATTAGTTATTATCTTTGCAGAAAAGGAAAACTTTTGGTTCCTTTCTGCTTAATGCTACAGTTGCCTGGGCTTAGCAATTAAGCAACTGCAGCTGATTTGGTGATATTCAGCAACATTTCCCCCCCTCTTCATCAGATCATTCTGTTCCCATATAATTCTTGATTGTATAAGTAATTTGTTTGTGCAATTGAGTCGTATTACAAAATCATTACATCTTGTGACCAGGCTTGCTTGCACTCATCAGAAATTTCGTCCATCTTTAGGATTACTAATGCGCATATGAGGAGACTGCTGTATGAGTTGCGATTTGTTTGCGCAGTCCATGCTCCTTTTAAGATTCATTTCTCTCGGATTTGACTGATGATAAGCCTTCAGTTGTTTTAAGAGTTACAGACTTCTATTCGTGACACGGGTTTACTTCTTAAGGATTAACAGGTTGTATGCTATTCTTAACACTGCTATGCATAGCCGAGATCCACTGCTTTGTATGTGATTGTTAATAATATTGCAGCCAATTATAAAATGCAATTTAGGTTGTAGAGCAGCCTTCCTTAAGTAATCTCCTTTCTACATGCCTATTAGACAACTAGTGCCGAGTAGGTTTGATGGGAGCTGGAGTCTCAATATGTCTACAAGATGCTTAATGTACAGCAGTGATGTGCGGTGAGCTTCATGGCCGGTGAGGCAAGCGCGAAAGCCCCGCCGAAGCCCCAGCGCCACGTCCGCCATAGAGCGGGATTCTCACTGGCCATGAAGCTCACCGCACGTCACTCGGCAGTTCAAACTCTGTTCTGCAGCCCAAACTTTCTCCTCCCAGCAACTTGGCCTGTTGGACACAGTGATGGCGGGGGGGAGGAATGGGCTGGCTGGCTGGGGAGAGGGGAGCCCTTTAAAGCCCTGCTGCCGCGTCTTCCCAGCAAGACTCCCTTTCGGCTCGCGGTTTCCCTTGCCTGCCTTAACCAAAGCTTGGCGCCCTGCCTCTGCTTTCGCGCTCTCCGTCCCTCAGCTGTGCAGCAGCGTCGGTGGCAGCTCTCGGCCTACGGCGGCAGCGTCGCACAGACTGTGGAATGAGGAGGAGGAGGGAACCAAGAGAGGCTTTTACCAGGCGTGCGCCCCACAGCCAGGACCGTCATTGCGCCTCAAGCCGCGTTTCTTCCTGCAAAGCCCTTCGGGCAACCCGAGAGCTCCACCCTAACCCTAACCCTAACCCTCCCAATTAAATATTTTTTTCCACTGGGTATAAAAACACGGAGGGTCAACCTTAGCTGGATCTCCTGGGAATGAGCACCGTCATTCACCTTAAATCTGCATGGTGATGAAAAGCCGCGGGAGAGAAAAATGTTGACGGTCTTTGACTTTTACAAGTTGTGTCTGGACTCGTAAACAGAGGTTGTGTCGGAATCCTCTTCCCACAGTCAGAAGAGCAGTAAGTAATAGCAGCTTGATTACTTTATCTCACTCTAGGCTGCAAATAATAATTACAGCAACTTAAGTCTGATGAATAAAAGCCTTGCATTAAAATGCAAAGGAAGAAAGCATTTCTTTAACAGGCAGTCATAATCATGTGTAATTGTTTGGCAATCTAATGTGGCTCTGGTAATCTATCTACATAATTACCTTTCGGGGTTTTTTTTTTTCTTCTCCTTTCTCTAATATCCACCCCTACACCCGTGGGATATTACTGAAGCAAACATATTTGAAATGTTTCCTTTGAACAAGCAGAAATCAAGGGACTCGGGCAGCTTGTTCCCATCGATGTTTCAAGATCCTCAAACCTACATCGATAATGCACCATTAATTTTTGGCAACAGCCAAGCACTGTGTGTTTCAAAACATGGATAGGCAAACATGAAGCAGTATTGGCTTGCATTTCTTGAGCAATCCATCCGAATTAGCTAGGTGCTTTTGGGACTGAATCCTATATCTTATTGGCAGAGAGCCCCTTTGAATTTGGAGCAGCTCAGACATGTTGTTCTGTTGGCCATTGTGAAAGTAGCAGATGGCTGGGAGAATGTTGTTTGCTTCTATACAGGTAGTGCTTTCGAACTGATAGGTGAGCAGGAGCTGAGGCAAGGACAGGAGCTCACCCCATCACATGGTGCGCGGGTTTCAACACTGGGCTGCTAGCTTTCCAACCAACAAGTCCAGCGTCTTAACCACTAAGCCTTCATGCTTCCCTACTAAGTACAGCATAGGAGTAGAATTTCAGGGTTCCAAATGGCATTCTCAAACAAATAACATTCCAAGGCTAGAAGTTCCTCAAAGTTGCAATTTATTAAAAGAGCCATGTTGACACCTCTGGGAAAACCTAAATCTGAAAGCTTCCAGGTTTTCCCACCCAGTTGAAAGTTCAAGCTTCTGCCCCAACATCCACAATTTATCACATGGTCCAATCTTCCACTGCCACGAAGACCGAGTCTACCCATCCAGTTCCAGCCAGGTGCAGAGCAAAGGATGACCTTGAGTTTCTAAGAAGAAAGTTATTATGGCTACATATCACCCAACTCCATATAATCCCCCCTCCCATTTTCTCACAGTAGAAAGTGTGGCAAAAAGTTCAAAAAGAAAAGATGGCTTGCAGGCATGACATAGAAATCTCTTGTTTGGAGAACTTACAATATACAAAGAGACATATAAGAGACAAGAAAAGAAAGTGTGGGTGTTATAGGGGAGGGAATTGAAGCCCTGGAAAATATATTTATTTTAATGCAAATATTTAGGCTTGCAAAAGAAGGCTATGGGAATTGAAGGCTACACTAAGATTTTCTAGGATATATATCATACAGGACGGAACTTATGGGGTAGATGAGTCTATATTGTTTTATGCAAACTTTCGGATATGTTGAATTTCGACTTTCAGAAATCTTAGCCCACAATGGCATTGAAGAACACCAGTTTGGGGAAGATCAGTTTTATAAACCCAATTTGTTGCCTAAATCTGAAAGTTTTTTTAAAAAAATCTGCAGAGCTACTAGTAAAATATGTTTTCTTCATTGTATTTTTCCTCAAAAGAATCTTTATTTCTCAATATATTTTATCCAAAAATATGTACTTTTCTAAAAGCCAAAGGCTACATTGCAAAATATGAAGGAATGTGAAATCCCAATGATATTTGCATTCCAATCTGAACAGGATGTCTGATTTGCTAATGTGCTTTTTGTAGGACTGGGAATGTGAAAAAATAATTTCCCACATAAAAAATCAAGGCCAAACTGTGGTGACATTGCAGCATTTCCAGATCTCATCTTGAACCATCTTTATGGAGAAATCTGGGTTGATCACAAACATTGCAGTTTTCTTATGATCTGCCGACCAGCAAAGATGGATACTATCTCAGCCAGCCTTTAGTCTTCTTTTCATCAAGTGGCTAAAAACAAACAAAAGCTGAAAAGGAACTTCATATCCACACCCAGAACTGCTAGTGTGTCCATAAAAATAAGCTTACTTATTTGTGTTAAATAAAAGCCCAACAATTGCCTTTGCATAAGATGCTAAGATTGATTAGATTTAATCAGATGTGTGTATATTGTGGGTATATGTGTTTTAGTTTAATGTACTGATAGTCTTCGACTTATAACCAGTTATTTAGAGATGGTTCAAAGCTACAATGGCACTGAAAACAGTGTCTTACAACTGATCCTCACACTTATCACATTGTAGCATCCCCACGGTCCAGAGGTGGGTTCCTCCTAGTACAGAAGAGTTAGTGAAAATCTGGTGTACCGGATAGGACCGGTAGTAATGGTGGCTTGGCTACGTTTCCGAACCTGTTCTCCCGTCAGAAGCTTGGTTAGTAGTTTTTTAAAAAGAGGTTTTTCCCCCCTGCCGGTTTAGGCAAGGGAAAAAATAGCTTTAAAAAGTAAGAGAGAGGGGGTGGGGGAGGAAGGTAGGAAAGGGAAGGGAAGGGAAAAAGAAAGAAAAAGAAAAAGAAAGAAAGAGAAAGAAGGAAACTCACTTTTCAGCCAGGAGATTCAGCAAAGGAGAAAAACAAATGCTGTCGCTTTAAATTGGAACTGAGAATGCCTGGCGGTGGAATTCTAGGAGTTGAAGTCCACAAGTCTTAAAGCTGCAAACTTTGGAGTCCTGCTTTAAATTGAAAAGCTGCTCGGAAGGAGGTTTGCAAAGTGACATTCAGCAGTTATTTGGGGTGGGGTGTTGCTTCCCACAGAAAGAAAGAAAGAAAAGAAAGAAAGAAAGAAAGAAAGAAAGAAAGAAAGAAAGAAAGAAAGAAAGAAAGAAAGCAGGAAACCTTACATTGTCTAGATTATTTTGGTGCCTCTAACACAGAGGAAAATTGCCAGAAAGGAGAAGGTGTTTACTAGGACAAGACTCCCATGCAGAGGAAAGCAGAGATAGTCCTTGACTTATGACTACAATTGAGCCCAAAATTTTGGTTCTAAGCAAGAGCGTTTTTAAGTAAGCTTCACCATATTTTACCCAATCCATGACATTTCCTGGTGAGTGACATCAAGTTGGCCATGCCCACCCAGTCATATGACTGCCAAGCCATGCCCACAAAATAGGCCACTCCCACAGAATAGGTAATAAAAAGTTTTGAAACCTACCCCTGCCACAGTCACACATTCAATATTTGGGTGATTGACAGTTGGCAAATATTTATGATGGTTGCAGCATCCCGGAGTTATGTGATTTACCATTTGTGACCAACCAGAGTCAATGAGAGAAGCTGGATTTGCTTAATGACCAGAGGATTCACTTAACAATTGCAGGGATTCACTTAACAACTATGGCAAAAAGGTAATAAAATCAGCCATAATTCATTTAACAACCACCTTGCTTACCAAAGGAACTTCTGGTCCCGTTTGTGGTCATAAGTCAAGGACTATGGGGGGAAAAAAAGTGCAAAGAAGAGCATCTAAGATGATTAAGGGCCTTGAGACTAAAACAATATGAAGAACGGTTGCAGGATTTGGATATGGCTAGTTTAGAGAAAAGAAGGACTAGGGGGGACATAATAGCAGCATTCCAATATTTGAGGGGCTGCCACAAAGAATAAGGGATCAAATTATTCTCCAAAGCACCTGAAGGCAGGACAAGAAACAATGGATGGAAACCAATCAAGGAGAGAAGCAACCTAGAACTAAGGAGAAATTTCCTAACAGTGAGAACAATTAACCAGTGGAACAGCTTGCCTCCAGAAGTTGTGGGTTCTCCATCATGGGAGGCTTTTAAGAAGAGATTGGGCAGCTATTTGTCTGAAATGGTATAGCGTCTCCTGCTTGAGCAGGGGGTTGGAATAGAAGACCTCCAAGGTCCATTCCAGCTCTATTCTGATTTGAATTGGCTTATCTGGCCAGCCTATTTTATTAATTCATATTTCAGTGTGTTATGCAATTCCAGAAGGTAGGTTAAGTCAGCAACCTGGTGAAGCGTGTTGCACAAATGCAATCAACAAGTGTGCTTGAGAAAGAGCTTCCAATCAGGCAGGCTAAAATGTCCTATGGTAGCCAAATCTTCACTACCATGATGCTCAGAGGGGGAAGAGGTGAGTTGCAGCCTTTGAAGGGTTCACCGTCTCCCCTGTACACTTCAGGGATTGTCCAAGTAATTACAATAGGCAGGGTTATAATAAACACTATCTTGTTCTAAAGCCTTGGCAATTTAACAGTTTCTCTTTCAGCCTTCAGTAGAGTGGAATCCATTATCCCACAACATTGTCTATCCAGCTGCTGGATCATTCTCTTGATGTCTCTCCTCCTCTTACTTATCAGTTGATCTACTGTCTGTGGATTAGCTTTCTCCAATCTAGTCCCTTCTGGTGTACTGTGGCTTCAGCTCTCAAAACACTTACTCAGCATAGCTGATCTAAATGGAATTACGATTAGAGCTTGCAGGCTCACTTATGTGTTGCTGCTTCCGTTTTTTTTCTCTCTCGCTGGAATTCCTCCATCTCTGTGTCTCGTTTCCACCGCTTCTGTTTATAAAATCTAACCTTGGCATCCAGAATCCTCTTCCTCTTGCTGCTGGCTTCCTTTACAGAATGACTGGCACTGAATTCGCGTGAGAGACACGATAAGCTTTCAATCCCAAACACTATCTTCGCATAATAATCAAAGTTTACAACACAATCACACATCTGTAAGAGCAGTTTTATGGAAGCCAGTTGATATCTGATAGCCCAAATGATCAGTGGGTAAACATAGTTCTCTTAATTGCTTCTGATTCCAACTCTGGCTGGATAACCTCTTTCCTTCAATAATCAGGAGTGAAAGGAAAGGAAAAAGGAAGAGGCACAATCCCAAAAGAACAGGGAGAAACATGTTCTTAACAGGGGTTTAACGTTTAGCCCTTGATGGATTGCGAATGAATGAGATGGCTTTTTATTTCAATTTATTTGCCATAAAAAAGTAGCAACGGCATGAGTCATAAACCAAGGTCCCAAGATTTGGGTTTGCTAATTAAAAAAAAAAAGGGTGGGGGGTGTTTGTCTCTAATGAATTTGGCTTAACCTTCCGAGTTTATTAGTTCCACACAAACATCATAAATGTTGTTGGGGAGCAACCATGGAAACTCTTGTTTTTCCTGCCATTGCTAAATTTACCACGGGTTGAATATTAACACAGTGCCTGGCAATACTTTCAAAGCAAAAATAGCTTTGATGTGACTCACAGTGACTCATTTTACTGCTAGGCCTGGGACGATGCCTAGAGTTGACACAGAACGAGTTGACTGCCTGCATTGCTGCGGATTTTTTTCTTCTCTCTCTCCTTTTCTAGGAACTGTGGACACAGCTCATTCTTGCGAATTATCTTGTGCAATACTTTGAATGCAGCAATGTGTTTGTTTTGCTTTCCAAGTCAGATGAATCAGAGGATGGTGAAAGACGTACCCATAAGAAACTTTTCTACTTTTTAATATATATATATATTTCCACAGTTCTAGAAAATGCAGCTTCTCTGAATTTAGCTTTTGGCCTCAGCCGTCAAGAAACAGCATTCCAATATTAAACTTTATGACCCTTTCTCTGTATTATGTAATGTTCGCATTGCTTGGAAGGTGTTTTTCAAGAAAAACTTTATTTTCTTGCTGAACTTTGACCCTTCCTGTGACTTGGGAGGGGGGGGAGAGTTCCAAGTATATATATTTTTAATTAGTCAAATGTAATAGAACAGAAGTTAACCAGGCCAAAAAAGGGAAAAAGCAATAAAGAGGCTGTTTGGAATTCATAGAGAAAGAGGAAGAAGCTCATCCAACACATGCCACATATGAAGGATATCCTTTTTCACTGTCCATATTGCTGATTGTGTGCATCTGGTTAATGTGTCAGGCGTGAAAGACCAGGTTCACACATGAGGTTTCAGTTAAACTGATTTATTGCCAAAACACCTATGGGCAGGAGTATTTCCAATTAACAGCACCTGCTTACAATTAAATAATGGTCAAAGGGAATTCAAGTGAAGTTGAACTTAGTTTACTTGTGGTGTGGAGGGGTTGTAGACCAGGGGTCACCAACCTTTTGAACCTCGGGGACTTTTAATTTCGTAATTTTAAATGCCACAGACTACTAATATGATCTGCCTAATGACCGAATGGGTGGGTGTGGCTGGGTGGTCATGTGACTGGGTGGGCATGGCCAACTCGATGTCACTCACATCGAAGGGCGCCTCGCCGGCCTCTACTTGCCCCTCCCCTCCTAGCCGCTCTTCGCCTCCCTGCCCTGGGCTCCTTAAGGTCCCAACAGGAAACAATTGTTGGAGCTAATCAGCCACTACGAGAAAGAGTTGGCAAAACAGCTCAGTTCAAATTGAATTTGACCGAGGAGACGACTCACTAGAAGCACCTCACTGAGGATTACAAGCGTAGGCTTTCCAAGCAGATGGAAGACCTGCAGGAGTGCAAGGCTAGGTAATGGCGCCTGGAGGCTCGGCAGGCTGAGATGGTCAGCCAGTTCCAAGCCATGATGCAATTGCACTGGAACAAGGTCCTCTGAGCTTGGTTGTTTGCTTGCAGACATTACATTACCCAACTAGGTAACATCATCAGGATGAGTGTTTGTGGAGTTACTGCCTGTTTACATACAGTAGCTTGCTCTTCTAGTTTTGAGAGAGGTGTGCCTTCCTTCTTGGTGGTTTAGTGATTAAGAGTATTGTTTTCTGTCTGATTGTCCGATGTTGATCGCTGTTTATCTGAGTTTTGTCTGCAGGAAGTGATGCCTTCTCATCTTTTTGTTCCCTTCCCAAATTTTACATTGTCTCTTTAAAAAAAAAATCTTTTCTAAATGGCAACTAATATTAAATAGTGTTGGAGCCTAGTAGAGGAAGAATGGAAAGTAATTGTCCCCACAGGAGCCCTAGCTGTTAAATGCCATTTTGCAAGACATGAGACTGAGCAGGAACTCCTTGAAAATCATTAGCAAATGATTGCACTTGGGAAGCAAGTGCGATGAAGATATTTTTTTTAAAACATCTGAAGTATTTATATTTTCATATTGACACTGACAGAGTAACCCAGTAAGAGGATGGCAGTTCAGGCAGATTTTTTTAAAACCCACATGGAAAATAACTGGAATAAAATGTATCTGGATTCTGTAATCAGTATTATCGAAAAAGCTTCTTGTTGTTTTGAATATTGTTGAATTCATTTTTCTAATAGGAGCAAATGTCTTCCTACTGAGAAGCAGACCTTCTATTTTGCCTTTATTTTTATTCTTTTTTAAAAGTGAGGTGGGAAAAACAAACCTCCCGCTTATTTTATTGGGGACAATGATTTTATCACATATTAAAAGGTAAAGGTTCCCCTCGCACATATGTGCTAGTTGTTCCCAACTCTAGTGGGCAGTACTCATCTCCGTTTCAAAGCCGAAGAGCCAGCGCTGTCCGAAGACGTCTCTGTGGTCATGTGGCCAGCATGACTAAACGCCAAAGGCGCACGGAACACTATTACCTTCCTACCGAAGATGGTCCCTATTTTTCTACTTGCCTTTTTACATGTTTTCCAACTGCTAGGTTGGCAGAAGCTGGGACAAGTAATGGGAGCTCACTCCGTTACGCGGCACCAGGGATTTGAACTGCTGAACTGCCAACCTTTCTGATCAACAAGCCACCACACCCCTTCCAGTCATATTAGGTCCTTTAAATTCAAGCTGTTTAAAATACCATACATAGATTATTTTCCACTGGCCTATCCAGCATGTCAGGGCAAAATCTGTGTTATGCGTTTATTAAAGGAGAATATGATTTCCTTGGACTTTAAAAATAAGGCAGCTTTTATTCACTGTTGAGAGAGTTTGGATTATAATATAGAACATTCCTGAACTGTCATCATCTTGCTATTGTTTCATTTCCTTAGATATGTTACCCAACCGAAGCTTCTGTATTTGCCTTGAGATTTTGCTTCAGCTCAAATCCTGATGGCTTACAGTCATTCTTGGAAATGTTTCATTTGCCCCATCAAGACGCACCCCCCTTTGTCCAATTCCTAGGAATTTCAACATGGAGAGTCTCCATATTATATTGTGAAATTTCATCTTGATAGCAGTGCTAATTAGAGCAGTTTCTGTGACTGGCCAATGTTAGGTCAAGCTTCATTATTTCTTAAAAATGTTTGTTAGGCAGTTATTCCATAATGCATGTCTTTAGCAATCGTTCCTAAATTTATTGTACAACCTTATTAAGTCATCCACTCTTTCAGATTAGATATTCTGAATGCTAGAATGTGTTTATTCATATATGGAAGATATATTGTGGTTTCATAGACACCACCCTGTGTAGGAGGTGAAGTAGCTTCCTGCCGCTGTGGCAAGGGAGACAACCGAAGTGACTTTTGACCAACATTAAGTCACATCGAAAATGGCCAACCCATCCGCTTCACACTGGCGGACTTTATGCATGAGAGGCTGTGGCCTAGAATGTTTCTTGCTGATGGTATATTTATCTAATTAGTGGGAGTTCTTTCTCAATAGTGTAAGAGTAGTGTCCCAACCAAGTGTGAAGACTCTGCCATAATTATCAAAGTAAAAAAAAAAGAAAGAACTAATTCATAATCCTCTTCAAGAATTCCAGAATTAAAACCAAGTCATCTCATGAACAGACTAGCCACAATCAGGAGACAAAAGTGAGATTCAGCAGCCTCTTTTTT
Organism: Thamnophis sirtalis; assembly: GCF_051295495.1. Classification (NCBI taxonomy): domain Eukaryota; kingdom Metazoa; phylum Chordata; class Lepidosauria; order Squamata; family Natricidae; genus Thamnophis; species Thamnophis sirtalis. The sequence goes on along the minus strand of NW_028261382.1, from coordinate 112,477,586 downwards.
CCCCAAATGCTATTCCATTTTTTTCCCCAGCAGATTTTTAAAATTATTTTTTCCCTTCTACAACACCTTACAGTCATTACATCAACATTGTTATGTCATCATACCTGTACATGTATATAATATTTCGCTTCTATATTTATACACCTTTATACACGGTGTGTGTGTGTGTGTGTGTGTGTGTATATATTATATATATATATATATATATATATATATATATATATATATATATATATATATATATATATATATATATATATATATATATATATATATATATATATATATATATATGGCTTAATTAATTTTATTCTTGTTTTGCAGCCATTTGTACCAATTGTTCCAAATTTCATAATATTCCGACTCTTCTTTATCTTTTAATTTCAGTGTTAATTTGTCCATCTCTGCACAATCCAAACTTTTTTTTATCACTAATTCGTCCGAGGGAGTATTATTTTGTTTCCAGCATTGAGCAAATGCTATTCTAGCTGCAGTTAGCAGATGTGTTAATATGTACTTAATTTTCTTTGTATATTTCCCTTTGATTATTCCCAGTAGAAAGATTTTGGGTTTGTATTTTATCTGTTCTCCTGTAATTTCTTGTACCCATTTCCAAATTTTTGTCCAATATTTTTGTGTTTCTGGGCAGGTCCACCATGTGTGATAATAAGTCCCTTGTACTTTTTTACCCTTCCAGCAGGTCAGCTTCATGTTTGGGTACATTTTAGCCAATTTTGTTGATGATAAATGCCAACGATAAAACATTTTGTATGTATTTTCTTTAAGTGCTGCTGATCGTGTTAGTTTTCCCAAATGCTATTCCATTTTATGTGTTATAATGACAAACCTAGATAGGCTTGGGATCTAGATGAGACCTGGGTGAGAATAAACCAACTGAAAACATTACCGTCAGACCTGTTTTTTATTGCCTATGAAGGTTTAGGCTAGTTATTGATACGGTTGATTGGAAAAGATGTAATTTCAGTCCAACATCATTTGGAGACTATGAAGATGGGGAATTAAAAATGTTTCATTCTATTAGAAAATATTGGATAGAATTTATCTTTCTTTCTGTAAATGCCTATAAAATATAGGGCAATATAAGGGCCAAATAATGGTTTCTTGGTTGAGAAGAATAAATTGCCAACACCTGTTTTGTGGCTTCTAAAGAAGGCTTTAGTGACAGGTTGAGCACCAATTAGAAGCTCTTGGCTTGTTAATTCAGGTTGATATTATCTGGTGCCACCTGATCCAAAGCATTCATCATTTTAGATAGAATGCACGAAAGTCTAATTTGCAATTTCCAGTCTCCCAGTAATTACATGGCTGTTTCTTACTAGTTTCTGCTATGACATTTAAATTTCCTGTCACATGAATCAAAAGCTGGGAAGAAAATAAGCCTTTTTTAAATAAAGGTTGACTCCAGCACTGTTCGAAAGCAGAATTTCGGAATTAGTCAGAACCCAGAGTAGATAGGATAATTGATTAATTAATCAATGACACACAACTGCCTATGGTGAAAAATAAAGTCATATATAAAGCACGCGGTGATCTCCGGGGTGTGTGAGTGATGGTGATCTGGTCACAGTCTGATTGAATATAGACCTATTTCTTTCTGACATCCAATATATTTCTTCCTCACTTTGACATTTTACACAAGTAATGACATTTTACACAAATAATGAAAGCTCCCCGATTTAATGCTGTTGTTTATAGTACCTTGAAGCTAGAGAGAAAAAAGAGGGGGCCAAACTTCACTGATTTCCTGAATCCCTTCCACAGAGTTGGCTCTAGTTAATCCATTCTGACATGAAAAATGAAAATCCCGGTCTGAATGTGTATGCTCCAGAATCCAGCTAATTAATAACCTCCCCAATTAATAACCCTAATTTCTCTGAATTATTCTCATCTCCTTTTGAAACTGGCCACCACAGATATTCTCCTAACTTGTCTCTATATAGCACAGCAGCAATTTCCATAATTTAACCATGCAATTTGCAAATCAGTACACCTTTTAACCTGTTAGGTTTTCCCACCATAGTTTCATTTTAGGATCCTGGGGTCTTATTTTAGGAGAAGGAGAAATAAAAGGCTTGTTCACATCCTGTATTTATAATCCACTAGTCATTGTTGATTCCAGGGGCCAATGCTCATCTCCATTTTAAGGCCGTTGTCTGAAGATGTTTCCATGGTCATGCGGCCAGCATGATGTCACGGAGCACTTTTACCTTCCCACTGAAGTGGTACCTATTTATTTACTCACCTTTGTATGCTTTCAAACTGCTAGGTGGGCAGGAGCTGGGATGAGGGCGGGAGCTCATCCCATCGCATGATACTCCGGTCTCAACCTAGACTGACGGCTTTCCAGCTGACAAGTCCAGCCTCTTAACCGCTGAGACACCATGCCGCCCATTCTACATATAATCATATAATAAATCTGTGTCATGTATGCCACTCTCCTCTATTACTTCCCCCCCCCAAGTGCAATTGTATTTTTTTTTCCATTGGGGAGTTGTTCCATTCCACTCAACATGCAAGAGGTATCATTTGTAGGTGTACAGTAACCATTTTGGGGTGTGGCAATCAGAACTGTACCCTAATTACAAATACAGACACATCATCAATGCATATAGGGCATTACATACAGGTAGGTCCCCCCCCCCCCAAGGCTGCATGCTGTATAGGGTGAATCAGATTATCCACAATAACTTTTCCTGGTTATTAATTCTAAGTCAGATCCTATCACTCTGCGTGTCAATATTTTTTTTTACCTGTAAATGGATCACTTTATAGTTATTACTTAATCATTGAATCACACTTAGCAATTTGCAAGCTAGGCAGAAATCCGTGGCTTAACATCTTTTCATTTTAAGAATCCTCCATTATTCTACTTGGTTTGAGGCCTGAGGGCTACTCCTTGTGTGTTGCAGAAAAAGAAAAAACTCCATTCTCCTTTAAATGCAAGTTTTCGTTTCCACCATCCTTTCCTTGAAGGGGAAAAAAATAAATCTTTACCCATTCTAACCCTGATGTAGATAATTGGATATAGGAATAAAGATGACAGAGTGAGCAGTAGAATTCAAAAGAATCAATGAAATAAACTGATAGCCAGAAAAAGAAGATGAAGTGATGTTACCAATAGAAGATAATATTTATAGCTCAGGTTTGAACTGTGAGATCCTTAGAGCTCTCTGGGTTTGGCTGGTTTTTTTTGCAGGTATTTTCATTATTCAGCTCGATAACAACATCAGTGCTAGAATGCCACTTCCTTCTAGCACTGATGATGCTACTTAGTTGGGTAATGAAACTTCTACAAGAAAATAACCAAGCTTGGTAAAGCACCCAGACCACAAAGTGATATTAGTTACCTTGCTTGTTATAGTTACAGAAAATATGCATGAGATTAAGGCAAAAGATTGGCTTGCTGCAAGTAGCTAATTCCTGTTTAAAGTTAGGGAACATTCTTCAATAGCATACGTACATTTAGGCAAGAAAAACAAAATGCATAGGTACAGTATAGGTTGTACCTTGCTCAATAGTAGTAACTGTGAGTGGGATATTGGAATCCTGATGGACAACCATTTAAATATGAGCCAGCAGTGTGCAGCAGCTGCCAAAAAAGCCAACACAGTTCTAGGCTGCATGAACAGAGGGATAGAATCAAGATCACATGAAGTGTTAATACCACTTTATAATGCCTTGGTAAGGCCACACTTGGAATACTCCATTCAGTTTTGGTTGCAAAGGACTAAGGGAGACATAATAGCAGTCTTCCAATATCTCAGGGGTTGCCACAAAGAAGAGGGAGTCAAATTTTCTCCAAGGCACCTCAGGGTAGAACAAGAAGCAATGGGTGGAAACTAATCAAGGAGAGAAGCAACTTAGAACCAAGGAGAAATTTCCTGACAGTTAGAACAATTAATCAGTGGAACAGCTTGCCTCCAGAAGTTGTGAATGCCCCAACACTAGAAGTTTTTAAGAAGATGTTGGATAGCCATTTGTCTGAAATGGTGTAGGGTTTCCTGCCTAGGCAGTGGGTTGGAGTAGAAGACCTCCGAGGTCCCTTCCAACTCTCCTATTGTATTGTATCTTACTCAGTTGAATCAAAACATAGTATAATTTTTAACTGGGACTATGCTCCATGTAGTCATAATAGAGAGGGGAAAAAACTCTTGTTACAATACTGTCATTTAGTCTGAATGAAAACTGGCATTTGCACAGATCCCTAATTGATCCCATGATTGCTGAGTCTTGTTTTGTTATTTTGCTGAAATAATATCCAGGTATAGACTTTCATGGCACAGTTGGTCTTCGAGACCTACTACTAGATAAAGTAGAAGAATGTGGGTTGGACAGCATCACCACCAGATGGATTTGTAACTGGCTGACCAACCGCACTCAACGTGTAGTCCTCAATGGAACTGCATCTACATGGAGGGAAGTATGCAGTGGAGTACCCCAAGGCTCTATTTTGGGCCCACTACTCTTCAACATCTTCATCAATGATTTGGATGAGGGAATAAATGGGGAACTCATCAAATTTGCAGATGACACCAAGCTGGCAGGAATAGCCAGAAGAACTCCAGAAGATAGGCTCAAGATACAGAAGGATCTTGATAAACTTGAACATTGGGCACTATCTAATAAAATGAAATTCAATGGCGAAAAGAGTAAGGTTCTACATTTAGGCAAGAAAAACGAAATGCGCAGGTACAGTATAGGTGGTACCTTGTTCAATGGTAGTAACTGTGAGAGGATCTTGGAGTCCTAGTGGACAACCATTTAAATATGAGCCAGCAGTGTGCTGCAGCTGCCAAAAAAGCCAACACACTTCTAGGCTATATAAACAGGGGTGCAGTGCTATTGTATGGTATTATTGAGACATAGAGGACTGGAGGCTAAAACGTACGAAGAATAGTTGCAGGAATTTTGTGTGTCTAGTCTAGTGAAAAGAAGGACTAGGATTGACAGGATAGCAGTCTTCCAATATCTAAGGGGCTGCCACACAGAAGAAGGGCGATCAACCTATTTTCCAAAGCACCAGAAGGCAAGACAAGAAGCAATAGATGGAAACTATTCAAAGAGAGAACCAACCTAAAACTAAGGAGAAATTTCCTGACACAACAATTAATCAGTGGAATGGCTTGCCTTCAGAAGTTGTGGATGCTCCATTACAGGAGCTTCGGGACAGAGGGGACTGGAGGCTAAAACATAGGAAGAACGGTTGCAGGAATTGGGTTCTTTAACTTGGACTCCATGAACTTGGATGGGAAAAATATAGAACTTTATCTTCTTTTACTTTATTTCATTTTTAAAAAATCAATAATCAGTGTAAGCAACAAAGTATTTTATGTCCCTAGATTTCAAGGTTAATCATTTTTTAAACATTTTATTAGGTTATAAGATAAGATATAAAATACAATAAGTAAATTTCAATGTTAATTATTAACTCAGAACATATATTAGTATATTACATTTTAATTGCTTTTAATATTTTGCTTAATTGAGGATAATTGGTTTCCATTGTCATTTAAGCTGTATTTGCCTTTTTACATTTACATTTTTATTTTTCTGAAAAGGAAGTTTCAACAGATTCTCCAAAAAGAATAGACTAGGAATAGAAGTAGGACAAGACAGATGGAAGGGACCTTGGAGATCTTCTAGCCCAACCCCCTGCTCAGGCAGGAAACCCTATATCATTTCAGACAAATAGCTGTCCAATCTCTTCTTAAAAACTTTTAGTGTTGGAGCAGCCACAACTTCTGGGGGCAATTTGTTCCACTGATTAATTGTTCTAACTGTCACAAAATTCCTCCTTAGTTCTAGTTGCTGCTTTCCTTGATTAGTTTCCATCCGTTGCTTCTTGTCCTATCCTCAGGTGCTTTGAAGAATAGGTTGGTGGCAACCTCTGGAATATTGAAACACTGCTAACATTTCATCCCTAGTCCTTCTTTTCATTAAACTAGACATACCCAATTCCAGATTAGGAACTCCTGTTCTAGCCTATTCTGATGGTATTCTTAATTGTGTGGATAGTTTTTAACATCCTACTTTGCCTTAATCAGGTATTAGTCTTGAGGATATTCTAAAAAATCTTCCACCCTTATCTGTTATAATTTTTTCCTCTTTTGAAATGATGTCACAGGTGCCCGAGAGAATGAAGGAGGGACAGATTATTTTTTTTAAACTGAGATCTTATTAGCAATAGCAATAGCAGTTAGACTTATATACCGCTTCATAGGGCTTTCAGCCCTCTCTAAGCGGTTTACAGAGAGTCAGCATATTGCCCCCAACAATCTGGGTCCTCATTTTACCCACCTCGGAAGGATGGAAGGCTGAGTCAACCCTGAGCCGGTGAGATTTGAACCGCTGAACTGCTGATCTAGCAGTAGCCTGCAGTGCTGCATTTAACCACTGCGCCACCTTGGCTCTTATTCCAGCAAGATAGGATTTACTGTATCTAATTGGATACCCATCTAGTTTCACCTGGTTCATGGCACACTTCCATCTCTTTGATGACACCCTAGTGCAAAAAGTTGGACTCACAGGAGTAATCCAAAACTCTTTGATAGCATTATTTTAAAGAGAACCTTGTGGATTGTCAACAATTTGAGCCTCGTTCTTTCAGTTTATAATAATATAAATCTAGCACAGTCAGTTGGTTATCATAATCAACTAGCAGGTAAACAAGTGATTTATTTCCCAATAACTTTTTTTCTCTCATATGATGGTGACAAACACCATTGCACAAGAACAGTCATATTCCAAAGTTGCAATCAGGTTCTGGAGGACTTAATTGCACAATTGCTTGCTGTGTCACATCGTAGTACAATGACCTTGCTATGGGAAGGGACACTGTTTTCCTTCTCCTAAAAACTCTGTTTGTCTTCAGCTGTGCAGACTAAATACTGACATCCCCCTGTTTTTAAGCAGGTGAACTCAGGGATTGGCTGACCTGTGTGAAGTTTACGTATTCATGTAATTATAAACCGATGTGGTATATCCAGGGGTGGGCTGCTGGAGGTTCGGAGTGGTTCGCGAGAACCTCTAGCTAAGATTCTGTGCAGTTCGGAGAACCCCCAAATCCCACTCCTGGCTGGCCCCGCCCACCCCTCCCCTCCCAGGAGTCCCCACATGGTCCATTTTGGTTGCAGGTAAGTACAGGGCACATGCAGAAGCTCAGGGAGGGCAAAAAATGGCCCAACTGGAAGTTCGGGAAGGCCAGAAACGAGCCCATTTCCAGCCTCCAGAGGGCGTCCGGAGCCTGGGCATGCCATTTTCACCCTCCAGGGTGCTCAAGGAAAGCATCCAGAGCCGTAGGAGGGCAAAAAGTCCCTCCCGCCATGGTGCAGGAGGCTGACTAGGCCACACCCACCATGGCCATGCCCACCCAGCAACCAGACAGAGAACCCCTTGCTAAAATGTTTGAAGCCACCCCTGGCTATATCAGATGTTGTAATGGATACTAGCAATGTTAGCAATCCATGGGGGGGGGGGGGATTAGTAAAAACAAATTTAATGGAAAAGTCTTGATAAAAGTTGATTTATGTTTGAAATCCCAGTCAGTGCTGCTTGCAATGCTTTCATATGCTTATAAGGCAAATGTTTTTTTCCAGGAATGAATAGATCAATATGCAAGTTCAGTGCTGAAGCTCCCCTTCATTTAGTCTTAATGTTTAGGGCCAAATGCTCCATTGTGTCAGAACTCTGATCAATTATCTTGACAAGTTAATTTTTACTTAACAATGGCTCTATGGCCCTCAGAGTGTTGTTCCATGTTGTTTTAATAATCCTTCCAAAAACTCATGTATTGCTAATATTGCTAGGATCCAGCAGCAGAATTGAGGGGAAAATAGCCCTGCTCAACTGGTTGTATGCCATGTCAATTATCTCCTCAACATAAATTCTTCTCTGCTTGACATAATAGCAATTGCACTTAGACTTATATACCGCTTCACAGTGTCAGCGTTCCAAGTAATGTACCCGTAGAAAGCAGAACTCTGAGGCAGGCAAGTTCCTCAAAGAATAATTTATTGGATACCATCATATTGGCACAATTGGTGAAAGCCAACTGAAAGTTCTCACGGCTTTCACCTAATTAAGAAGTAAATGTTTCCCCTTTCCCCCAAGTCACTGGTCACACTGTCCAATCAAGGTGCTAGCTGGTTGCTTGGTTACTTCATTCCTCCCCTGGCCAGCCACCTGTCGGAGTGTCCTTGGTTTCTACAGGAACACTTTCTTCTTTTGGCTACACAACTAGCTATTTTCCCTTTCCCTGCCCTTTATGGCTACCCAGAAGCCTCCAAGATGGCCTCAGCCATGTTCACTTCATGGTTTACAGCCCTCTTTAAGTGGTTTACAGAGTCAGTGTATTGCCCCCAACAATCTGGGTACTCATTTTATTAACCTTGGAAGGATGGAAGGCTGAGTCAACCTTGAGCCAGTGTGTGTAATGCTTCATAGTCACTGAATGTCCTCAAAAGAACAATGGAAATACATCCGATACATAGGATAAACGTTTAGAGTGGCTAGTGATCATATGTAGACATTTCTATGAGCAATACTGGATATTCATTCCAGGATATCCCAATTTATTATGTAATGTGGTTCTTATACAGTACAGAATCTCTCTCAAAGCAAGTTTTTAAATATGGGACCAAGCTGCTTCTTTACTGCTGATTTCTCACTTTTCTGGAGGTGAGAACGTTAGGTAGGATGAAATGATGAAATGTGGTTTCTGCTGCACCCAGACTTGAGGGAAAAGATGGTTTGATTAGGGTTTGAAGAGCTTAACAGTAGACACAGAGGGAGTTCGTAGGGCTCCATCAAAGAAAAAAATCTCAAAGCAACTTTGCAAAAAGGCAAGATGTGCCAAGATTATGTCTAGCACAATCTCTGATGTTTGCTGGATGGAGTTGTGAAAAATGGGGTCCAATTCATTGCAAAAATCACCTTATATTTCTTCTCACTGCCATTTTCCCATTGTTAATAATTTAACAGGAGCTCAAAATTAGGTAATAATCACAATTGCCATTAGGTAATTATGGTGTTCCTGGTTTCTGTTTTCTTTTCCAGTGTTCCTTGGCACTGTAGATTTTGACTTATAATGGTGTGTGCTTTCTCATTTCTCCCCAATTAGGGAGAGTTGAGCTGCCATTTACTCAAATGTGTTAATAATACATTCATTGAATACATTTATGTATTGATCTTGTTTCGGTACTGCTCTTACTCTAAGAGAAAGCTCAGCGTAGTTCACCAAAGAAATCTTAAAACATTTTTGATATGGTCAGAGAATTAATCGATAAAAAAATGTTGCTATTAAATAGAATCATCAGCAGTAATGCAAATTAATCTAAAAAGGAATTAACAGAACCAAACCCTTTTAAAAATCCATTTGTTAATAAAGCTGTTCGAAAGGCAATGGGATGTCAGAGCAGTTGGTTCTACTGCCATTGTAATGGGCTAAATACACGTTTCCCCACTGAATGTTGAAGAGAAAGCAGAAGTCCCAGAGGAGGCTTACCAGGAACAAGTTCCAAGGAGCCATTATATTTCTCTTCTTTCGATTGATTGATTGATTGATTGAGAGTTTATTTATATGCCGCCCTTTTCCCTGGCTTACAACTCGAAGGGGGGGAACAAACATTTAACACGTAAAACAATACATAATTAAAAGCACAACATTCATACCATTCGGGTGGGTTACAGTCTTTAGCCCAGGCCTGACGGGATAGCCAGATTTTAAGGGCTGTGCGGAAAGTCTGGAGGGTGGTGAGGGTACGAATCTCCACGGGGAGATCGTTCCATAGGGTCGGAGCTGCCACCGAGAAGGCTCTCCTCCGCGTAGTTGCCAGTCGGCATTGACCGACAGATGGAACTCGGAGGAGGCCTAATCTATGGGATCTAATTGGTCGCGTGGAGGTGATTGGCAGTAGGCGGTCTCTCAAGTACCCTTATATCCTCCTTCTTATATCCTCCTTCTTATATCCTCCAAGCAAAACTTTATAATATTTAGAACCGGCTGCCGAACAAATATTCATAATGTTAGCTATTGTTGTGTGTGAAATATATATTCATTAAAAAAAAAAAAAAAAAAAAAAGCTTCTCACCCTATGGGTGGCATGTGCCTTCCTCAATATCGAGTTCTCAAGGCCTGGGAATTTGAGACTTCTGTGCAGAATCTTAGCTGTTCCCAGCACTGCATCTTCTGGAGAGAGAACTCTGATTTATTCCGGGCATCAGTTGGTGTCACTCTCCCATCTTAGGAGTCACAACCACAAGTGCTGCTCCTACCATTACTGAGACCACTTTGATCTTTATCCCAAAGGTGCTTTTTTTCAAGAGGCAAGAGGATGTTCTGGTTTTTCTTTGAAGACATTTCGCTACTCATCCAAGTAGCTTCTATAACTCTGACTGGATGATGGGGAATGGTTCCAAGTCCAGTTGCCTCTTGAAAAAAAGCACTTTTGGGGCAACCATGACCTGGATGACTGAGAATCTCCCTAGACACTTTAGACACTTCGGTCTTTACTTTCCACATCCCCTCTGGGTCCTCCTTCAGGCTATGGTACTTCTCCATACTTTTTCCTGATGTTACTGCCATGGGGCAATGCTACATCTAGCACTACTGCTTTCTTTCTTTTTAAAAAAAAATAGAATTTATTTTTATTTTCAAAATAAACACAACACATAAAATCTTCCTTCTTTACATACTGTAGAAAGTGTATCAATTGGTTACAAAAGGCTTTCGTGGATCTCTTCCACAGTCGTCAAGCATAATTCATATTAACTCAAGTATTTTAACTCAGATATTTATACATGTTACCCTTATACCTCCATTTTTATTTGACTATAATTGTTTAAACATCCTTCATCACAAAATATACCAAGATTTAATACATAACTACATACTGGCATTTCATTTGATATTTCTAAAATCCTCCAATAACACTGAATCCTTATGTCCTATTCTAGCTAAACATCCATAATATTTAATAACAAACTTTTATAATCCTTCTTTCCAAATCACTGTTTGCTATTTTCATCTAGTTTCTTTATATTATACTCATACATATATATATAGGTTGTCATCATTATCCCTCCTTTATTTGACTATATCCTGTATCATAACATTTCCCCCCTAATAATCAAAACTTAACTGTATCTAACTTAGTTCTTTTTTATTAACCTTTGTATATAATCCAAGAGGATTTCTAATCTTCCTTTCATGGGTACCATTCAATATTCATATCCAATTATTACTTATCATAACACTACACTTTGTATACATTATTATGAGCCGAGGGGGCACAGTGGTTAGGGTGCAGTACTGCAGGCCACTTCAGCTGACTGTTATCTGCAGTTCAGCGGTTCTAATCTCACCGGCTCAAGGTTGACTCAGCCTTCCATCCTTCCGAGGTGGGTGAAATGAGGACCCAGACTGTGGGGGCAATATGCTGACTCTGTAAACCGCTTAGAGAGGGCTGAAAGCCCTATGAAGCGGTATATAAGTCTAACTGCTATTGCTATTGCTATTATCATTATCAATTATTTATTTAACTATATCTATTATCACTAAATTTCACTAAGTTTAACTAGTTTTAAGTTATATTCTTCCATCTATCAACCTGTATCTTTCCAATAACAAAACAATCTCATATCTTCTGCCATTTGTGGTACCAATCCTCTAATCATCTTCTTGATCAGCTTTGTATGGACTTCTCTTAGCAACTCCTTGCTTATAAGTTCTGTCATATAATCTTGATGCCCTCTTTCTGTTTCCTTATTCAGTTTTTCTTTGTCAGCAGTGTTATCAATACTTTTGCTAATGGAATTTCTTTCTTTAAGTCCATAGATTCTTTAATTTTATCTTCTTCTATATCTTGACCTTTGGAATAGATTTCCTCTCTATTTAATTCCCCTTTCTGTATTTCATTCTTTCCATTTTCAAGAACAAACCAATTACCATAGATATCAGCAGGTTTAGTCTCTTTATATTATTTTCCACTTTGGTTTTTTGAGTTTCAATCACACCATTTTGCATTTGATGAACATTTTCAATTTTTTCATCATAATTTCTTGTTGTGTGCTCTAGATATTCCAGTTTTTTCTCTACTATATTTGATAATTTCTGTAGTTCTGAAAATATATTTTGCAAAGTTAAGACCTCTATTTTTTCTTGAGATTGTGTCATTCTGACAAACACAGCTGCTCTAGCTTGAAAGATTAATAAGCATAGATTCATAAAGAATGTTATTTTCATTTTTCTCTGGTTGAAAATATACTTCAAAGGGACATCTGTGTACTCTTATCAGTCTGTAGCCAAACAGTAAAACCTTGTGGTGCCAAGTCAAAGCAATCCATGAAAGAAAAAAACACGTTCCAATACATAAAACTCCGATCAACAAAACCTCCCAGCCTCTGGAGCGGAGATACTGTTAAAGAGTTTCTTTTTGTATCTTTTTTATATTTCAAATTAGAAAAAGAGGTCCAATCTTTAAATGAATTAGAAAAATACCCACAGCAATAAAAGAGGAAAACTTTAGTCTGTAAATTACAGAGTCACAAAGAGAAGGTAGAAGAAGAAAACTTAATCCATCTGTTTCAAAAGGTTTGCATAGATTTGATCCATGAAAATAAAGTTTAACAAGTAAGATAACCACTGTCCAAAACAATTCCAAATTTAATTCCCTTGCTTGATTCTTCTATTCTTCAATTTAAATTAGTTTTTGAGTTTTTATAGGCAGTCTCTTTTTTTTAAACAATAAAAATTCCTCACCAGCTGGAAACACTTTCTCTTTACGTATCCTTTCGTTTTGGAGCCGCCCCAACTTTGTCAGCCTTGGCTGGATTTTTTATCACTGGCTTGAAAAACTTCTCTTGCTTCTTTCAGGGATTTTGCAATATCCCCGAGATCAGCAAGACGTATTCTTCCTGTTCACTGTCTCTTCGGGATGGTTTAGGTCCGTTTGGACCACCCAGTGGCAAAAGTGCTGGCTGTGGTCTCAGAGCATTGAGACCACACAACCATATCGTTGCGACATTGGCTCCTCCTCCTAGCACTACTGCTTTCTTATGGTCTTTTCTACTGCCATGACGTCTGGTTGATTGGCCACTACCTGCCTGTCCATCTGGATTTGGAAGTCCCAAAGAATCTTGATTGCAACCTTCTGTGGAATCTCCTATCTATACCAGAGACGATAGCATATAGTGTGCAGATGTTGCTGTATACAATGCCAGCTACTTGGCTGCTCTGTTCAGTGTATGCTGTTCCTGCCTGCATCTTGCCACTATGTGTTGGACTGTCTCTAAGCCACCTCTGCATAATCTGTACCTTGGATCCTGTTTAGTGTGGTAGACCTCTGTTTCTGTGGATCTGATGCTTAGTGCTTATTTTTCTGTTGCTATGATCAGTACTCTCTTGTCGTTCAGCCCTTTCCAGACACTTTCCCAATGTCTGCCACCTCAGCTACCTGGTGATACATTCCATGGAGGATCTTTTCTTGTCATAGTACTTCCTCTGTTTGATGTTCCTCCCATGCCTGCTGCTGCCTCACACATTTTTGGATTTGGATCAGAACTCCCCAGACCCTACTCACCCCCTTCCTTCCTTCCTTCCTTCCTTCCTTCCTTCCTTCCTTCCTTCCTTCCTTCCTTCCTTCCTTCCTTCCTTCCTTCCTGGTTCCACCACAAAACCGCGGTAGACTAAAGCGCGCTCGACGAAAGCGCGTACCTGACGTCATCACAGCGCGACGAAAACATCACGCTGTGAGCGGTAAAGTTAAAATTAACGCAAAAACCTTACCCTAACCCTCCCAAACCTAACCCTAAACCTAACCCTTAACCTAACGCTAAACCTAACGCTAACCCTTAACCTAACCCTAAACCTAACCCTAACGCTTAACGTAACCCTAAACCTAACCCTAACCCTAAACCTAACCCTTACCTTTACGTGAATCGGCTTGCTTTAAAAGCGCTTTTTAAAGCGCCCTTTTTTCTCCGCGGTCGTATTTGTCGCGCTGCTGATGACGTCAGGTACGCGCTTTAATCGGGCGCGCTTTAGTGGACCGCGGTTTTGTCGTGCCACGTCCTTCCTCCCTTCCTTCCTTCCTTCCTTCCTTCCTTCCTTCCTTCCTTCCTTCCTTCCTTCCTTCTTTCTTTCTTTCTTTCTTTCTTTCTTTCTTTTTATTGTACAATTTTCTTGGTTATGTATAAAATTTCTATATTAACGATAACAGTATACCGTCTGGGTACAATCTCTATTGAATAGAGATAGTAAATCTTATACACACAATAGTTGTAACTATTATTCTCAATGCCTATTCATCTTCATCTTCACTTATCCTTATTGAAAGTTTTGCGTTATTTGATTAAGCCCTTTGTTCAGTTTTATCTATAATCTATGAATATGATCAAACATAAACATAAAGTAAACATCACATTTATAACCATCAATTTCCAAATAATTATAAGGTTTACTTATCTTAATTATTCAATGTTCATCATTCAATTGCACAAATTCCTTCATCTTTGTTTACATATCTAGATTTCTAACTTCTGCTGTTATTTTATACCCATTAATAGAATAATTTCCAAATTGAAAAAGTAATATTTTCCCCATTTCTGATTTCTTTCTTTATACCTATTCATCTTCATCGGCACTTATCCTTGTTGAAAATTTTGTGTCATTTGATTTAGCCCTCTGCTCAATTTTATCTGTAATCTATTATTACTATCAAACATTATAAACATCAAGTAAACATCACATTTATAACCATTAATTTCCAAATAATTATATGGATTGCTTATCTTAATTATTCAATGTTCATTATTCAATTGCACATCTTTGTTTACATATCCAGGTTTCTAACTTCTACTGCTATTTTCTACCCATTAATATACTAGTTCCCATATCAAAATGATGATCTACTCCCCATTTCTAATTTCTATCTTTATACTACCATATTTTTCAGAGTATAAAATTCACCTGAGTATAAGATGCACCAAGGTTTTGAAGAGGTGAATTTTTTAAAAATGTTTTTGCATTCTGCAAACCTCCAAAAACTGCTCATTTTTCGCGAAAACGGGCGCGTTTTCCTTTTTAAAAAAAGGTATGGATAGCCTTTAGGAGGCTTGTAGAATGCTCATAAGGGGTGGAGAGGGCAAAAATGAGCAAAAAACAGACTATTTTTCGCAAAAAGGGGTCCATTTTTGTCAAAAACAAATTGCATGCATAGCCTTTAGGAGGCTTATAGAGTGCCCCTGGGGGCTGGGTGGGGGGCAAAAGTGAGCAAAAATGGTCAATTTTCTGCTCATTTCTGCCCTCCCCTCCCCCCAGGAGCTCTCTGAAAGCCTCCTAAAGGCTATGGATGGCCATTTTGGTGAAGGGGTGGAGCTTCAGGAGGTAAAAAAATGCTGTATTTGGTGTATAAGATGCACTCAGACATAATACCAATGCAAAGCATAGAGCAGATCTATTGCACTGCACATGTGCATACACGCAAAGCATGCACATGAACGAACTGGCAGTAGTGCCAGCCAGAACCCACCCCTGGCCTTCCCTACCAGGTAAACTCCAGATAGGTTGAATAGCAGTTTCCTATATTTTTTTAAGAACTCAAAAGCACCAATTAGGAAGAATGTGAAATATCCTTTGATCTTGTCTGCCCTTTTCAGTGTCTACAAGTTGTGAGAAAATGTGTCTTTTTGTCCTTATCTCCTCAGTTATTCCAGTGTAAATCTAATACAAGGTAAGCACAGATTCTTCTCCCAGAGTTGTGCAATGGGAATTGCAGAAGTCTCTCTGTCATAACTGATGAAATTATTTGCTCATTCCTTCTCTCTTCTAACTTCTACCATTCTAAAAAAAAAAAAAAACAATTAATGTTGAGCAGGTTCACTATATGCTATCCATATATCCACTATCCACTATATCCATAAATAGGATACTGCAGTGAAGCTCTTGTTTAGATGCCACACCTAAGAGGTAAATGTCCTCTTAAAACTGTTCAGACACCCACTTCGTTATTATTTGTTATTATTATTATTATATTTTTTAAAGAGTTGACCGTCAACTCAAATTATGAAACACTTGGAAAACAAGAGTTACCAATGTGATAAAAGAAAACAAGTCCTGGCATTTTGCATATTGTTGTTTGCCACCTAAGGAAAGATGGCATTAATTTACTTAATTGTATGGATTTTGATTCATTGCTCAGGAAGCAACACTGTATGACATGCATACATTGTGGGAGTTGAAGAGATAACTAGTTCTACAGAGGATTTAGATTTAAATAGAGGATTCATGACAGGAGTGGGAACAAAATAAGAAATACCAAATGCAGGTAGTCCTCGGCTTACGAACACAGATTGAGCCCAAAATTTCTGCTGTTGAGTGAGACATTTGTTAAGTGAATTTTGCCCCATTTTATGACATTTCTTGCCACAATTATTAAGTGAATCACTGCAGTTGATGTTAGTAACACGGTTGTGAAGTGAATCACTTTTCCCCATTGATTTCGCTTGTCAGAAAGTTGAAAAAGGGGATGCCATGACCCTGGGACACAGCAACCGTCACAAGTATGAACCAGTTGCCAAGCACCTAAATTTTGATCACATGATCATGGGGCTACTACAAAGGTTGTAAGTGTGAAAATGGTCATGTCACTTTTTTCACTGCCATTGTAAATTTGAATGGTCACTAAATGAATTGTTGTAAGTCAAGGACTACCTGTGTAGACGGAAATGCCTATGAAAGAATCATGGTGAGTGACCAGATCTTTGAGGCAGGAGTACTGCCAGACAGAGGCCCTAAGCAAAGTATTTGCTGGTGGGTTTGTATCATTATGCATTAAGTTAGAGTAGTTTGAGAGCCGAGGTGGCGCAGTGGTTAGGGTGCAGTACTGCAGGCCACTTCAGCTGACTGTTATCTGCAGTTCAGCGGTTCAAATCTCACTTGCTCAGGGTTGACTCAGCCTTCCATCCTTCCGAGGTGGGTGAAATGAGGACCCAGACTGTGGGGGCAATATGCTGACTCTGTAAACCACTTAGAGAGAGCTGAAAGCCCTATGAAGCGGTATATAAGTCTAACTGCTATTGCTATAAGTTAGACTTTTGCATCCAAACTAATATATAGCGATAATATTTAAAATAGTGTCCTGCTGCTGTATCTTTAGAGTAGTTTGAGAAGCATGGATGGGGGTGATCCTATTAACATGGTGCACTTCAGTGGTGGGATTCAAATTTTTTTACTATCTGCTCTGTGGGCGTGACTTGGTGGGTGTGGTATGGCTTAGTGGGCATGACTGGTGAAAGGGAAAGGATACCATAAAATCTCCATTCCTCCCCACTCCAGGGGAAGGTTACTACAAAATCCCCATTCCCACCTGATCAACTGGGACTGGGGAGGCAGAGAATAGATAAGGGGCGGGGGCAGTCAGAGGTGGTATTTGCTGGTTCTCCGAACTACTCAAAATTTCCGCTACCGGTTCTTCAGAACTGGTCAGAACCTGCCGAATACCACCTCTGGTGTGCTTGGATTTCCAAAAAGTTCTTCTTCATAGAAGTCTCTTGAGTAATATTAGTGGCTATAGGATAAAATATTCTTGCCTTTTATGAATTGCTGATTGGTGAAGAAACAGTATGTAAGGAATAAACTACAAATAAGGAGTAATTTCTTGACAGAACGATTAATCAGGGGAACGGCTTGCCTCCAGAAGTTGTGGGTGCTCCATCACTGGAGGCTTTTAAGAAGGACACTGAAATGGTATCGGACAGTGGTTGTCAACCTGTGGTCTGAGGAACACGGGGTGGGGGGCGGCAATGTCTCGGGGAGGATGTGTCTAGGATGACTTGAAGAAATGTTATGAATTAAGTCTTGGGGTTCCGTGTCCACAAAGGATATTTAAAAGGGTCCATGGTGAAGAAAAGATTGAGAATCACTGGAATAGGATCTCCTGTTTAAGCAGAAGTTGGACTAGAAAACCTCCAAGATCTTTCCAACTCTGTTATTCTGTTATTAAGAATAAAGAGACAATTTTCTCATTAGTGGGAAGCAGGGGATGAACACTCAGGAATCTAGGTTGGAATAAGTTTTTTCTTTTTAAACCTTTTCATAGACTGACTTGCTGGTAAGAAGTTTGCTGCCCAAATTAACGGATGAGACTAAATTATTTAGGATGATAAAAATCCGATGTGCGTGTAAAAACCTCAGAAAGGTCTTATAAACCCAGATGAATTGTCAACCACATGGCAAATGCAATTCAGTTTAACTACCTGTTATTGCATGCTCGGGTCAAAAGACCACATTCATGTGGTCTGAACTGTAACTAACCAAGCAAAAGAGCTTGGAGTCCCAGAATGGGCAGCGAAATGGAGAGGTTGACTTAATGTGCGGCAGCTGTAAAATAAGCCAATTCCTTGCTAGCAGTCATTAGGAAAGGTATTCAAACTAAAAATGCTGATGCTGTAATGTCCTTATATTAATCTGTGCTTTGCCTCTACCTGGAATACAGTATACAGTTCTCAATCCTTTAAAAAGGATTGAGACGAGCTTTAAAAAAAATCGCCAAAGAGGCTGTCAAAACATTTCAGAAGCTTAAACATTTTCCATATGAGAAATAGCTAGAAACTTGGGGGAGGGGAGGGGGGAATACAATGAAGAAGAGACAAGATTGGATGGCTTGGGGAAATTAAACAGGGAAAAATATTTCTATCTCTGTATCTTTCCTTTTCCTCTTTCTTTCTTTCTTTCTTTCTTTCTTTCTTTCTTTCTTTCTTTCTTTCTTTCTTTCTTTCTTTCTCCTTTTCCTTTTCCTTCTCCATATTTTGTCCTTCCCTTCCCTTTCCTTCAACCAGAGTTGATTGAAAAGAGTCTTAAAACAGACAAGAGAATGTACTTCTTCATCTGACATAATAGAATATTATAG